>NC_050199.1:4078647-4284258 GCF_004126475.2 Phyllostomus discolor
ACTACTTTGATAAGGTATAGGTACATTATTTTTTTGTTCTTATGACAAAAGGGTTTTTTTCCTGATTTCTGATTCTGATCTTTCATTGCTGGTGTAGAAAAATGCCTTTAATTTTTAAATATTTACTTTTAATCTTGCTGTTTTGCCAAAGTCACTTATTGGGATGAGTCATTTTTTTTTTGGTGGAGTCTATAGAATTTCCTATGTATGCTATTATATCATCTGCAAGCAGTAACAGCTTTACTTCCTTGTTTCCAGTTTTGATACCTTTTATTTCTGCTTCTTATCTGATCACAGTGGCTAGGACTTCCAATACTTGTTGAATTGAAGTGAAAGCAGACATCACTGTTGGAGGGAATGCAGACTGGTGCAGCTACTATGGAAAACACTGTAGAATTTCCTCAGAAAACTAAAAATGGAAATGCCTTTGATCCAGAAATTCCTTGTTGGGACTATCCCCTAAGAATCCTGAAATACCAGTTCAAAAGAACCTATGCTCCCCAATGTTCATAGCAGTACAATTTACAGTAGCCAAGTGCTGGAAACAACCTAATTGTCCAACAACAAATGAGTGGATCAAAAAACTGTAGGGCATTTATACAATGGAATGCTATGCAGCAGCAAGAAAGGAGCTCATACCCTTCCTGACAGCATATTGGAGGTGGAGAATATTATGGGAAGTGAAATAGGTTAGGTGGTAAAAGACAAATACCATATGATCTCACCTTTAAGTGGAACCTCTTCACAAAAACAAATAAGCAAGCATAATATAACCAAGGACACTGAAATAAAACACAAACTGACAGTAACTGTAGAGAGGATGGGGGATAGAGATAATGATGGAAAAAAGGGGGAGGGCCATTAAGGAACATGCATAAAGGAGACATGGACAAAGCCAACGGGGGTAGGTTTGAGGGTGGGTGGGTAGTGGGTGGGGTTTGGGGCTGCAGTTGGGTGAAAATGGAGACAATGGTACTTGAACATCAATAAAAAAATGAAAAAGAAAAATTTTAAACTGTAGATATTTTATTTTTGGAAATACAAATTTGATAATTATATTCATTGTGATAAATATTGGATGGCCACATTTTTGTCAGGTCTGGCCAAGAAAAACTTTCTAGACCAGGAAAGCCAATTTTATTGCCTGCCTTCAAAAATATATCTAAACATTAGATTTTCATTAAACAACAGTCTTCTGAAATATGAGCACTTATATCAGACAAAATGTTATCTCATGAAAGAAAAAATATATTTTATTTGAAAATACTGTTCTTCACATTAAGAATAATTTGAATATTGTCCTTATTCTTGTTTTACTTGCAAAATAAGATCATAATGTATCTTACATAGCTATATTATTATGTATCTAGTGGTAAACAAGGAATTCTAATTCATGATATATGATAAGATATCATCATCCTTCATGTCTCCAATAGTCTTAAATTTCATATGTATAATTAGGCCTCAGTTCTTTAAGGAAGGTAAAGAAAAAATAAAAACAAGTTCACCCAAATGGTAAAACTGAAGCAGGGTTCTTAAATTTCAATTGTGAGGAAAAAACTCATATAGATGGCCTCAGAAAGTTGGGTTTTTTTTAGTTTTTATCCATTGCTGGATTTTTTTTATTTTTTAAATTTGGAAATAATCTCATAAAACTTGCCAACACAGTACAAAGAACTGAGTTGCTTCCCTCATACATTTTGAACATAAGTTCTCAAACTGATATACATATCAAGAAAAGGTAAACGATATATCACATTTAGAGCAAATACCATTTGCACAAGTTTTCTCACCATAGGACTGATTATCTATTTTATGAGCACTTGCACCCATTTGAACCAAGGAAGTGAGACTTACCTTGAAAGCCCCAAGGTCATTAACAGCAACTAGCCAAACAATGGACTGGTCTTTATGATGTCCTATTGAGAACACACTCTTTTCTAAATGTAATTAAAATTTAAACCCAGGAGCTTCTGGCCAAGATGGAGGCATAGGTAGATACACTGTGCCTCCTTGCACAACCAAAATAAGGACAACAACTTAGAAATAAAAACAACCAATACCAACAGAAAATTGAATTGTATGGAAGTCTGACAACCAAGCAGTTAAAGTAGATACACTCAGCCAGACCGGTAGGAGGGGCAGAGTCAGGTGGCCTGGTGGAGAGAGGTCTCTGCAAAGAGGTGGTTGGTGGACTCAGTGAGGTGGTGATTGTGGAGGGGTGTGGCACACAAGGTGGGTGGCAGACTGGGTGGTCCCACATTCATGCATAGATAAACCAGGCAAAACTCGGGAGTGAGACAGACTATGCAATCCAGGGTTCCAGCATGGGGAAATAAGCCTCAAAACACTGATTAAAAACACCTGTGGGGGTTTAGGTGCTGAGAGAAACTCCAGCCTCACAAAAGAGTTTAGTGGAGAGATGCACAGAGTGCTAGAATGTACACAAACCCACCCACATGGGAATCAGCACCAGAAGCACCCTGTTTGCTTGCAGGAAGTGGTGGAAGTGACTGAAATTCTGCAGAGAGTAGAGCAAGAGCCATTGTTCCCTCTCAAACCCCTCCCCCACATAAAGCATCATAACCCAGTGACTGGGTTGCCCCGCCTTGGTGAAAACCTAAGGCTCCAACACACTACTACATAACAGGTGTGACAAGACAAAAAAAATTGGCCTAAATGAAAGAACAGACAAAGCTCCAGAAGAAATACGACTAAGTGATGAAGAGATAGCCAGCTTATCAGATGCACAGTTCAAAACACTGGTAATCAGAATGCTCACAGAATTGGTTCAATTTTGTTGCAAATTATATGAACAAATGCAGGCAATGGTAAGAGAAATGAAGGAAAATGCACAGGGAACCAATAGTAATGGGAAGGAAACTGGGACTCAAATCAATGGAGTGGACCAGAAGGAAGAAAGAAACATCCAGTCAGAGAAGAATGAAGAAATAAGAATTCAAAAAATAAAATGAGGCTTAGGAACCTCCAGGACATCTTTAAATGTTCCAACATCCAAATTATAGGGGTGCCAGAAAGAGAAGAGGAAAAGCAACAAGTTGAAACTTATTTGAAAAAATAATGAAGAACTTCCCCATTCTGACAAAGGAACTAGACCTCCAGGAAGTCCAGAAAGCTCAGAGAGTACCAAAGAATTGGACCCAAGAAGAAACACACCAAGGCACATCATAATTACATTAGCCAAGATAAAAATGAAAGAGAGAATCCTAGAAGCAGCAAGAGATAAGGAGACAGTAACCTACAGAGGAGTTGCCATCAGATTGTCAGCTGATTTCTCAAAAGAGATTTTGCAGGCAAGAAGGGGCTGGAAAGAAGTATTCCAATTCATAAAAGGCAAGGACCCACATCCAAGATTTCTTTATCTGCCACAGCTTTCATTGAGAATGGAAAGGCAGATAAAGTGCTTCTCAGATAAATCAAGTTCAAGGAGTTCATCATCACCATGCCCTTATTTTATGAAATGTTAAAGAGACTTATCTAAGAAAAAGAAGGTAAAAAACAAGTATAGTAAAATGACAGAAACTCATAATTATTAACAGCTACACCTAAAACAAAAACAAAAACCAACTAAGCAAACAACTAGAACAGGAACAGAACCACAGAAATGGAGATGACATGGAGGGTTAGCAACAGGGGAGTGGGAGGAGGAGAGAGGAGGAAAAGGTATAGAGAATAAGTAGCATAGATGGTAGGTGGAAAATAGACAGGGGGAGAGTAAGAATAGTGTGGGAAATGCAGAAGCTAAAGAACTTATGACACATGGACATGAACTAAAGGGGGGGAATGTGGGGTGGAGGGAGGTGCAAGGTGGAGGGGAGTGAAGGGGGCAAAATGGGACAACTGTAATAGCATAATCAATAAAATATATTTAAATAATTAAAACCTAGATCCACAAAACATAAATAAAATGGGAATCACCTAAGTAGGACTCAAATTCTTCTGCTGCAGCTGATGCTGGAAAGTAATACTGAATTTTCACCTGGGAAAATAATTTGAATTTTTTCTTTCAAAACAGCACAGTGGCCCCAAATAAAGGTGACAGTATTCCTTTTACTTGTGTATATGCATGTAAATCTAGGGGTATTTAGCTCCCAGATGAGTATAAATATGGTCTTTCCCACTGTAGAAAAATGATTAAAAATAAATTATGGTAATTTCTTAATAAATATAAGGTATAAAAAGATTATTACATTTAAAGAAATCATGAACACTTGGGTGCAATTATTCCTTGCTAGATTTGTTCTTTGCTTGCTTTCTGATCTTATTGAGATGTAATTTGATCTTTGATATTTTGTATACATTGAGAATCCTCTGTCTCGACCATGGGACTGGTGACTAAGAAAGTGCCTCTATCATTGGAATCTATGAAGAGTTATTTTGTGCTGGTTGGAATACATCAGAGGCAAGAGATCATGTTTCTGCCATGAGGCAAGCTAGTGTGGGGTCATGTCTCTGAAATCATGGACTTAGAAAGGGCTATTGGATGCTGATTAGCCTGGCTAAGGTAAGAGAATGTCTCTTTCATTGGGACATTGTGCCATTGATGTCAGTGTCAGTCTGATTGGTTAAGAGGTCACATGCCTGACAGGAGACATTGCATACACTGGTAGTCAAAAGAATGTCTCTAGCCCTGACTGGTGTGGCTCAGTGGATTGAGTGCTGGCCTGCAAACCAAGGGGTCACTGGTTTGGTTCCCAGTCAGGGCACATGCCTGAGTTGCGGGCCAGGTTTCCCGGCTGGGGCTGTGTGAGAGGCAACCAGACATTGATGTTTCTCTCCCTCGCTCCCTCCCTTTGCCTCTCTTAAAATAAATAAATAAAATCTTTTAAAAAATAATGTCTCTATAATTGGGGCTTTAGACCTTTGGGTACCTGTAAAAGTTTTTCCTGTGTGACTAGTTGGTATGACTGGTAGATATAAAAGAAGATTCTAAGGCTAGTTGCTAGTCCCCCTCTGGAATGCTGTCTTTACTTTGGACTTTGTTTTGTTCTTGTTTTTCTGGAGGAAATTGAGGTCTATAAGAGTTTGTTAAAATTTCACACCAAACTGGGAAAAGAATAATGGAATAAGATCCATTAGGTATAAGACCCATTAGGTATTAGGTATAAAGATCCAATTTTGATGGATATTTAAGGAACAGGATTGTCTGCTGGATGTTTACAAGACAAAGATTTTCCTTCATACTCTGTATTTTTCACCCTACCTGATCCCTCCCAAATTTAGCATTTTAAAGGAATAAGTAACGGCATAACACTTGTTTGCAAAAAAAAACAAAAAACAAAAACAAAAATGAACAAACAAACAAAACCCCAGCAATACCAGTTTCCAATGTACATTCAGTTAACTGAGTCTTTGATTGCAATGTCATGCTTGAAGGAGGCATTCCTGGGCTCTTGTTGTTACCAGAAAGACTTGAGAAACTAAGACTCACTTTTGAGGCTGAAAAAACAAACACACTGAAAATTAGTGTGGTACCTTGGATGGTCATGTGGTTCATGGCAAGCTTTCCAGGGAACAAACCAAGATTGCTATGCTAAAAAAATTTAAAATGGCAACAAGGTACCTTGAGGCATGATGAAAATCTTTAAGGACTTAAATAAAATAGGTACGGCCATAGGCAAGGCCATATGGCAGGTATGTGGCTTTGCTTCTGCACCCTGAAGGGCAGACAAATTCAATCCAAATATTCCGTATGTAAGTTCCAGCAAAGCAGACTCACATATCCTGTGTTGCCAGTTGTTGATTTTGTGTCTAAGCAAGTAAACAGGCAACAATTTAAAGTGAATATAATACAGTTACTTTGATGAAAATGAGGGTAATCTTAAGGAGAAAAATTCTATTTCAAGGAAAATCACAATATTCAGTGGTGAACATTAAACTCTAGCACAATAACTGTCTTCAATGTTTTGTTTTCCCTGGGTAGGTGAGCTGGATTCATGGCTTCATAAGAGATGTGCAATTTATGGAGTAGAACAATTTGTCAAATTATCATTATGTAATGTCATTCCAGCAAAAGGCTTGCAATGAACACCTTCTTAAAAGTTATTCTTGTGGACTAGGAAACTGGTTGTAATTTGTTATGTGAATTAACCTGAGTATTCTCCCTTCTGTTTTCATAGGGTAAATACTTATGAATTCATTTATCTGGGTGATTGCTAATATATAATAGGCCTCATTTGCAAAGTCCATCTACATTGCTGCCTCTTGAAAGTAAATAGTTTGGCTGGACTAAGTGGTTGAGATGGCACAACATGGGACAACCTGATGGTTGCACCAAACATTGATGTCTTTGTTTGCTAATGATTTTGGACCAAAAAAAGCCCAAAAGTATTAAACAGGGAAATCATACTATATTCTCCGTAGCCCAATTTAGGTAGAGTGGGTAAATGACTCTACATAGGTGTGACATGCTTTGCATGCCTTCTTTCAATGAAGCCAGTCTTAATGTGGAACATTATAGAATTAGTCCTTACCCTGTCATTTAGTGGACATGATTCTAAATTAGTCTTCTCATCCTCTTGCCACATTTGTCACCTCCAGAATCTAAAAATCATGCCAACTTGTCCAGCAGTGCTAACCTTTATACATCACACATACCACTTTTCAGAGACGGTCAGCTGACTTGGATCCCAAGATCTTCGATACAAGATCTTTCTCCCTCAAGAAAGGTCTTGAAAGGCTCCCCTCTACTCCAGACCCCTTTTTGTTAGGTATCTCTGGACCCAGAAATTATGCCCATTGCCAGCAGGAAATAGTTACAAAAAATAACAAAAAAGGATAAAACCTTTGCTCGTTGTCTTTCCTTGATTACTAAGTCCAGAAAGTGTTCAATGAGGTATTTGTAACAAAGTGGTCAAACCAAATCACCAGAGAATGCAGTGGATAGACAGAAGCTTTGTTCTGACACTGAGGCTGAACTACCTACCACAAGAGCGGGGGACAGTCAAAAGAAGCCCCCAATGCAACCAAAACCATGTTACAGAATTCTCACACACTTGGGCAACTGTAAACAGAGGCAACGTGGCTGCATGCAACTGAGGAGCTCATGTACCAGTTGGAGGGATTGTGTACAAAGCCTATATGAGCTTTGGGGGCTGGACACTCTACCCTAGGCAAACAGACACTGTGTCCCTGAACCTAAATGGGAATCTTTCTCCCTTTTTCAAAATAGAGGCCAGAAAAGAGTAATACATATGGGGAATCTGATGAAAGTGATGGACACTAATGCACCTTTAGAAAAAGCCTAACTCTCTCTCACAGGGATTTCTGGGCTAAGATTTTAAAATGGAGCATGTTGGGATACATAAGGCTTTCTCTTTTCTGGTTAGTCCAGTTGGTAACTGGGAGCCCAAGGTCCTGAGACAGGATGGTCTTGTTGAATGCATGATCTGGGAATGTCTCCAGTGCCTGTCAGGCACAGAGGAAAGTAGTGACACTGGCTGAACTGTGAGGGACCTACCTGGCCAAGCACAGGGGCACACTGGTGAACTGGTGGCTGGGGGAAAAATAGCTCCAGAGTAATAAACTGGTGCTGGGAAAAGTACACAAACTGGTGAACAGACCACACACGGCAATACTCTTAAGTAACATATTTTAAAAGTCATCTGGTGGCTTGGTATATGGTGGCAGGATTATTTGTCTTTGGGTACTTTTAGGGAGAGGGGCTCTGAGTCACAAATCTGCCAGTATTCTAAAACTGTGCAGTCTTTAAATAACTCCTTTTCTTTTTCACTGAACATCTGACTCCAGAGTGTTGACTTTTGACAGCAAACAGTAGAATCCCATTGACTGTTCTGAAGCTGCATGGGCTAGTTCTATAACATTATCAAGATGTTAATAACAATAACAAAGCCAGTCAAGATTGAGGCATAGGTAAGCATGGTTCACCTCCTTGCACAAGCAGAGCAAAAATTATAACTAAACTACAAAACAACTATCACTCAGAACCTTTAGAAAATTGAGCTGTATGGAAGTCCAACAATGAAAAAATTAAAGAAATCACATTCATTGAAAGAGGTAGGAGGGGAAGAGACATGAAGGTGCACCAGCATGGTATAGAACAGTCCCAGAGTAAGGTGTGGTAGATAAAAATTAGGAAGGATATGTTGGCTGAGAGGTATCCCAGCTCCACAGTAGACCACTGAGCCCAGGGTTCTAATGCCAGTAGGATAATTTCCCATAACTTCTGGCTGTAAAAATTAGGGGTTGGGGCAGCAGAATATACTGCAGGATACTCAGGCATCTCCTCTTAAAGGGTCAAGAACAGACTTAGAACTTATTCAGATTCATTCCCTGTGGGTTTCAGCACTGGGACAAAAGCTTGAAAGGCACTAGTAGCTTATGTGGAGGAACTGAAGTGTCCGGCATTAGGGGTGGGGGACAGGCTGTAGGACAGATTCTGCCCAGAATAAATTCCAATGGCAAGGCAGCAGCCATTGTTCCTTTTCTGAGTCCTCTGCCACACAGAGCCATGGAGTGGTTGCACCGTATCTGAGACTTCATCATCCTACTTCACATGGGTAGTGCTGCTCTTACCACTACCTACATCTCCATCATCCAACTTATTGGCCCATCCAAGTGGTTAACAATGGCTTTTCTATGTTAGTCCATTTTGCAAAGGCAGAGACTCTAAGCATGTCTACCCAATACATTGTAACATACACAGGGAGGATGCCAAAATAAAGAGAAAAAGAAATGTGGTCCAAATAAAAGAAGAGACCAAAATGCCAGGAAAAAATTAAACAAGAGAAGCTAAGATGGAAACAGAAGCAGAAATGCTCCATTTTCTGGCATATCCAAAAAAAGGATAACAACTAATTTAAAAGCAAATAAACAAACAAACAAACAAAACCCCCACAAACCAACTAGAACAGCCAGAATATCAAACTGCATGAAAGTCCAACAACCAAGGACTTAAAAAAATAAACATTCAGACTCAGTGCCACAACACAGAGAGTTGGGTTACCCCACCCTGGTGAATACCTTAGCCTCATCCCCTTAAAACATAACATGTGTTCTGGAACAAATGAATGTGGCCCAAATAAAAGAAGTGATTAAAACTTCAGAACAAGAAAAAGTGATGAGGAGATAGAAAATCTACCAGATGCAGAGTTCAAAACTGGCTATCAGGATGGTCCCAGCAATGATTGAGTTTGGTTACAAAATGAAGGAAGAAATGAAAGCTATACAAGGTTAAATAAAGGAAAATATACAGGGAACCAACAGTAAAGGGGAGGAAACCAGGACTCAACTTAATGAATTGGAACAAAAGGAAGAAATAAACATCAAACTGAAACAAATTGAAGAAACATGAATTTAAAAAAAAAAAAAAAGACAGGGGAAGCGACTTCTGGAACTTGTTAAATGCTCCAAAGTTGAATCACAGAAGTGCCAAAAGGAGAAGAGGAAGAGCAAGAAATTGAAAACTTGTATAAATACATAATGAAGAAAAACTTCCCCAATCTGGAAAAGGACGTAAACATGCAGGTCCAGGATGTTCAGAGAGTCCCAAAGAAGTTGGATCCAGGAAAAAAAACACACACACAAAGAAATATCATAATTAAGTTACCAAATATTAAAGATGAGGAGATAATCTTAAAAATAGCATGAGGAAAGGAGACAGCTACCTACAAAGGAGTTCCCATAAGCCTACCAGCCTATTTCTCAAAAGAAACTTGACAAGCAAGAACAGACTGAAAAGAAATATTGAATGTCATGAAAGTCAAGGACTTCAATCTGAGGTTACTCCATCCAGCAAAACTAACATTTAGAATGATGTCATGTCAAGCTAACATAATGAGGTCAAGTTAAAGGAGTTCCTCATCATTAACCCCTTATTCTGTGAAATGTTAAAGGGACCTATGAAAGAAAAAGAAGATAAAATACTATGAACACTAAAATGACAACAAACTCACAACTATCAACAACTGAACCTTAAGAAAACAACAACAACAACAACAACAACAACCCCTAAGCAAAGAGTCAGAATAGGAACAGAATCACAGAAATGGAGGTCATATTACCTTGAGGGCTATCAGTGGGCAGGGCTAAGGGAAGGATAGGGTAAAAGGTACAGGGAATAAGGAGCATAATTGGTAGGCACAAAATAGACAAGGGAAGTTAAGAATAGTATAGGAAATGAAGAAACCAAAGAACTTACATGTACAACCCATGGACATGAACTAAAGGGGATATGGAACATTGGGTGGTGTAGAGTGGAGGGGAAAAAAGGGAGAAAATGTAGCATAATCAATAAAATATATTTGAAAAACTAAACAGAATGAAGAGAAGCAATCTATCAAATGCAGAGTTCAAACAAGTTCTTGAAATGCTCAAGGAACATGCTGGAAACTTCAACAGCATGAAAATCTTATCAGAAATGAAGGTTGCACTAAATAAAGTACAGGAAATATTTGGATGTAATCAACGGTGTAGTAGATGAAGCCAAGAATAAAATTGATGATTTGGGACATAAGGAAGAAAAAAAAAACATTCAATTGGGACTGCAAGAAAAAAAAGTAATTGAGGATAGGGTAAGCCTCTGGGAAAACATCAGGCATACCTATATTGAAATCACAGTGGCGTAGAAAGAAAAGAGAACAAAAACTTGAAAACTGATTTGAAATCAGTTAGAAAACTTTCCTAATTTGTGAAGGAATTAGACATATAAGACCAGGAAGCATAGTGAGTTCCAAATGAGATATATGCGAAGAGGACCACATCAAAACACATGATAATTAAAATGCCAAAGGTTAAAGATAAAAGAAGAATCTTAAAAGCAGCAAGAGAAAAGCAGATAGTTACTTAAAAAGGAGTTCCATAAGACTGTCAGTTGATTTCTCAAAATAAACTTGGCTGACTCGAATGGACTGGCAAGTATTCAAAGTGATGAAAAGCCAGAATCTACAACATAGATTACTCTACCCAGGAAAGCTATAATTTAGAATTGACAGTGCTTCCCAAACAAGATAAGGAGTTAATCATCACCAAGATATTATTGTATGAAATGTTAAGGGGAATTATATAAGAAGAAGATCCAAACTATGAACATTAAAAGGGAAATATATTCTCAACTATCAACAGTTGCATGTAAAAAACCCACAAACAAACAGAAACAGGATCATAAGTATGGAGAATATTTGGTGATTACCAGTTTGGAAGGGGTAGGGGGATAATGTGGGAATATGTGTAGGGATTAAAAACTACAATTACTTTTAAACATTTTCTTTACTTTTAGGCGGAGGGGGAGGGTGAAATAGAGGGAAGGAAACACAAATGTGTTGTTGCCTGTTGTGTGCTCCCTACCAGGCTCCTGGCCCACAACCCAGGCACTTGCCCTGATCTGGGAACTGAACCAGAGACCCTTTGGCTCACAGGGTGGTGCTCAACCCAGTGAGCAACACCAGCCTGGGAAAGAAGTCCAATTTGTAGTTACAGGAGATGGGGGAGTTGAGAAGAATACAGGAAATGGAGAAGGAAAAGAATTTATGTGCATCAGCCATGGACATGAACTAAGAGTGGAATATTGCTGGAGGGAGTGGGGGTGCTGGTGAAGTAGGGCAAAAAGGGAGAATTGGGACAACAGTACAAGTATAATGAGTGAAATATATTTAAATACAATAAAATAACAATGAGAGATTTGTGGTCTCTACTCTGATGCAGTGGTTGTACTTCAAGGGTTCAATGAGAAAGAAAATTATTTTGATATCCCCAAGACAAGCTTTGTTAGATATGTTATTAGTGATGCAAAAGGGACACCAGAGAGACTTAGTTAAAATAAAGGTTGAATTTGGTAGGGAAAAATATATGCCTAGGACATAAATACCCACCATGAACTGCTTTTAGTTAGAAAATTTTACTTTCAGATCACCCTATGTGGTTATGTTAGTTATTTTATAAGACCTCAACAGGTCTCCTCTGAGCTTGTAAGGTCTAGGATGTGGCTCCTTTATCATGCACAATGTGAAAATAATAAAAAACTTAATATGATTTTATTAAGACTTTTTAAAAAAATTATGGTGCAGAGGGCTATAAATGTTAAGCCATAAAATCTCAGGCAAACTGAAACAAGTTTGTCACCCTTTATAATCACATCCAAGTTCTCCCTAAAAACCTCCAAAAAGGAGTATAAATTACCTACAAAATTTTCTTGAGTTTGTGCATAAGATAGTGTAATATTGTTATTTATAGTAATAAGTATATATTGGCTATTTGGCCCAGTATCTGGAACAGAGTTTCTAAAAACCCTGAATTCTCTAAGTGAGAGGAACAAAAAATTTTGTTAATAAGGTGACTTTTAGAGAAAGTCTATGGGTGTGGTTTTGTGGCCAGGATTTTCAATCAAATGACTAGAGGATTAAAATTAAACACGCATTCAAGAGGAAGATGGCAGCAAGGGAAATGGGAGCTGAACACACTTGCTCATGCACCAAACTAGGACACCTAGCTGATCTGAGAAACAGACTGAACAGCCAACACAATTTTAGCTGATATGAACTCTGTAAGTCAAAGGTTGAAGAGGACATTTAAAAATGTAGGGTGAAGAGATTTTGCAGGCCAATGGAAGAGTCCCTAGGCCCTGTGTCAGAGACTGTGGCTGCCACAGCAGCTTTGAAGGAGAGCCAGGTCAGTGATTGTGAATTGGCAGCTCCCTGCCATCCCAGAGTGGTGAGTTTACAGACTCACACCAGGAGAGACCTGGATGCTGAAAGTCACTGTGGGGATTAAGATACAGTAGAGACACACAGCTGGTAGCTTACCCCAGCTGGTACTGTGGTTGCCAGCTAGGACAGTTCCAGAGAAATTGGACATCTGGGCAATACCTGGAAATGGGAGAAGAGGTGGGCTTTGATTGGCTGGGACATAGTCCAATCCCTGGACTGGTCAGAGAGTTGGTCTTTGTGGAAAGCCAGGTGCTTGCTAGGAATGACCTGCTGCAACAGAAGGTCTCTGCTTTAACAAGGGAAATTTGCTTAGAAAAAGCTTTCACTCATTGTGCCAGGACTGCTCTCGCATGCAGCAGCAAGGCCAGCAAAGAGGGAGTAGGGAGACCATGATTTACTCCCACTCAGAGTACCTCAGGGATTGATCAAAAGGGGACAGCAGGGGCTCAGAGAGGTAGAAGCACTCAGAGAAACTTAATTGAATAAGGGAACTAAAGTACCCTGAAGGGATGACCTTCTCCCTTTTTCTTACATGTGCACAGATCCAAGCCACAAAGAGGGAGAAGGAATGGGGTGATTTGCTCCCATTCAGTTCACCTCATTGACTAGTCAAAGAGTTGTACAACTAGATGGACTATAGGTGCCAGCCTGACACATGTTCAGTGAAAAGTGTGGACTGCAAATGTTCTGAGGACATGGAATGGAAATTGGACACCTGTGAAAATCATAGCACTGACTGAGGCCATATCCTCAGAAACCACAGGAAAGAAAAAAGATGGAGCCCAGTCCCCCTCTTCCTGTAGCATCCAGAACAAACAAACAAACAAACAAACAACAGAAAAACTGGTGTGGTAAGTTTAAAGTTGACAGACAGTGGTTTTTTTTTTTTCAAGTATAAAACAGTAGGACATGGAACTGTCAGAAGACTGAAGACAGATTGAGAAAGAAGTTGGAAGTCTAACACAAAGAGCTGAGACAAATATCACTTTGCTAGCCTTCAGAACATGCATTTTACTTATTTTATTTTGTTATTTTTTATTTTGAACTAATTTTATTTTTTATTTAAATTATTATTTCTCCTCTTTCCATTTAATTTATTTTATTCTATAAGACCTATTTTTTAATTTCAATTGTTGTTACAGTACAATTTTCTATCTTTTACTCTCATCCCAACCCACCCACTTAGCCCTCCCTTCCTCCCTCCCATTTCCACCGGCCCTAGTTTTTATCCATGTGTCCTTTATACTTGTTCCTGTAAACCCTTCTCATTTTCCCTTGAAATTTACCTGAAATTCCCTCTCCTCTCCCCTATGAACACTGTCTGTCTATTCTCTATTTCAGTGTCTTTGGTTATACTTGGCTTGTTTCTTTGTTTTGTTGTTTAGGTTCCTGTTAAAGGTGAGATATGGTATTTGTCTTTCACAGCCTGGCTTATTTCACTTAGCATAATGCTTTCCAGCTCCATCCAAGCTGTTGCAAAGGGTAGGAGTTCCTACTTTCTTTCTGCTGCATAGAATTCCATTGTGTAAATGTACCACAGTTTTTTGATCCATTCATTTACTGATGGGCATCTAGATTGCTTCCAGCACTTGGCCATTGTAAATTGTGCTGCTATGAACATTGGGGTGCATAGGTTCTTCTGGATTCGTGTTTCAGGGTTCTGAGAATAGAATCCTAGCAGTGGAATTGCTAGGTCAAAAGGCAGATCCATTTTTAGTTTTCTGAGGAAGTTCCATACTGTTTTCCATAGTGGCTGTACCAATCTGCAGTCCCACCAACAGTGCACTAGGGTCCCCTGTTCTTCACAGCCTCTCCAACACTTGTTTGTTGCTTTGTTTATGATGGCCATTCTGACTGGTGTGAAGTGGTATCTCACTGTGGTTTTAATTTGCATCTCTCTGATAGCTAGTGATATTGAACATCTTTTCATGTGTCTCTGGATCCTCTGTATGTGCTCCTTGGAGAAGTGTCTGTTCAAGTCCCTTGCCCATTTTTTAATTGGGTTGCTTGTCTTCTTAGAGTGGAGTTGTGTAAGTTCTTTATATATTTTGGAGATTAAACCCTTGTCTGAGGTATCATTGGCAAATATGTTTTCCCATACAGTTGGTTCTCTTTTCATTTTGATACTGTTTTCTTTAGCTGTGCAGAAGCTTTTAATTTTGATGAGGTCCCATTTGTTTATTCTTTTCTTTATGTCCCTTGCCCTAGGGGACATATCAGTAAAAATGTTGCTGCTTGAAATATCTAAGATTTTCCTGCCTATGTTCTCCTCCATGACTTTAATGGTGTCAGGTTTTATATTTAAGTCTTTTATCCACCTTGAATCTATTTTTGTGTGAGGTGTAAATTGGTGCTCGAGTTTCATTTTTTTGCACGTAGCTGTCCAGTTTTCCCATCACCATTTGTTGAAGAGACTGTTTTTACTCCATCTTATGTTGCTGCCCGGTTTGTCAAATATTAACTGACCACAGAGACTTGGGTTTATTTCTGGGCTCTCTGTTCTGTTCCATTGGTCCATGTGCCTGTTTTTATGACAGTACTAGGCTGTTTTGATTACAGTGTCCTTGTAATACAGTTTAGTGTCAGGCATTGTGATCCCTCCTACTTTACTCTTCTTCCTCAAAATTGCAGCAGGTATTCAGGATCATTTATGGTTCCATATAAGTTTTTGAAGTGTTTGTTTTATATCTGTGAAATAAGCCATTGGCATTTTAATAGGTATTGCATTGAATGTGTAAATTGCTTTGGGTAGTATGTACATTGTTTGGTTTGTTGCTTTGCTTTCTTGTTTGGTAGGTTCTTTTTATTCTTTGTTTCACATTGCATTTAAATTATCTTCTTTCATTTCACTCATATTCCAATAACACACTCCTTTTAGTCTTTTTATCCTTTTTATTCAGATTATATATTTCTTATCATATTATTATTATCCCAAACCCCAGAAAGCATCCTTACCTGGTCTTAATTCATCTTGCCATCTTCCTGAACCTTATTACTGTTGAGGTTAACTTTATTCTTTCATACATTATACCAAGTTTAAGTAATATACTCTCACAATATCTCACCATTTAGCCTCATATAAACCCTTTACTTTCTAATGTTATCTCACACTTTCTTTCACTTCTAGTAAGAGTCTTGTCTATTTTTCACCTTTTATTTAAAGTGGCTAGTTGGATGAAATATCACAGTTATTGCTATTCTTTTTTTTAAAGGACTTTTTATTTTCTAGCCTTTTCTACCAAGGGCCACAATGACAGCAGGAACACTGGGGAAGAGCCCAGTCATAACATCACAGCTCCCTCCAGTCCCAGTCCAGGGAAGCCAGTCCAACACCAAGAGGGATCTGGAAGCTTGAAGCCACAAGAGGTATAAAGATGCAGTAGGATCCCTGGCTGGTGTGACTCAGGGCACTGGGTAAAGCCTGCAAATCAAAGGTTCACTTGTTTTATTTCTAGCCTAGGGCACATGCCTGGGTTGTGGGCAGGTTTCCAAGTGGGGGCATGTAGGAGGCAGCAGGATATTGATGTTTCTCTCCCCTTCTTTCTTTCTCCCCATCTCTAAAATAAATTTTAAAAAATCTTTTTAAGAAAGAAAAGATGCAGTAGGAAACAGAAAGAGGCAATGTTTTCTAGCTTGGACTGTGGGTCACTGGCTGGGATAGTACCAGAGAAATTGGGAAGGTGGGTGACATCTAAAGATGGGAGAAGAGTTGGGGTGCAATTGATCCAGACCCAGATGGTTTTGGGACTGGTCAAGTAGTTGGGCTGCTTGTAAAGCTGGGCACTTGTTTAGAACAACCAGCCACAACCAAGGGAAATTTGATCAAAATTAAAGACTCTCAGCCATTGTGTAAGGAACTCTCATGTGCAGTGCCAGGCCAGAGAAGGAGAAGGAAGGGCACAATTTGCTCCAAATCAGGGTGCCTCATAGACTGATTGAAGTGGGGCAGCAGGGGCTCAGAGGGGTAGCAGTCCTAAGAGACTTAAATTAACAGAGAGACTAAAGTTTCCTGAAGGGAATTTGCCTGCATAGCACTCAGGGCAGTAAGATGGAGGGTGGGTACCAATTGCTCCCACTGGTTGCACCTCACTGACAAATCAAAGGGTGGCACAATGAGGTGGATTAAAAGTGATGGCATGGCACATATGGACAGCAGTTGCTAAGCAGTGTTCTGAGGGCTTAGGCTGGAGGATGGACACCTGTGAATATTGAAGCCCAGACTGTGCTCCCAACACAGAACCACAGAAAAGGGAAAAAAATTGAGCCCAGCTACCATCCATCTACAACCTCCAGGAAGAACAGCAAAATCCTCTTGATGGGTTTAAAGTCAAGGAGGCTTCTTTTTTTCTTTTTCCTTCTAAGTATAAGACAAGACCTAGAACTGTGAAAGGATCAAAGAAAGATCCAGAGAGAGATCAGAAGGCTAATGTCAACAACCATGACAAAGTTTATTCTACTATCCTAGAGAGCTTGCACTTTATATTTTACTTTCATTTTTAATTTCTTTGTTGTTATTATTATTTTTTAAAGTTTATTTCTCTTCCTTCCATTTTGAGGTTTGTTTCATTTCATTGTTTGATGGTTTTCTTTATTCTCCATTTCATATTGCATTTTAATTTCCCTCCCTTCACTTCACTAATTTCCAATAACACTTGGTCTTTTACTCTTATCTTTTTATTCAGATCATATATTTCTTGTCATATGATTGTTCCAATTCCCACGCAGCACCCATCCTTGGACTTGATACATTTCACTATCTTCCTGAATTTTATTACTATTGTGGTTAACTTTATTCTCTGGCACACAACTTCATGTTTCTAGCCTTTGCTCTCACTATTTCTCATCTAATCTTGCATAAACACTCTGCTTTTTGAAGTAAGATCACATTTTTTCCCCTTTAATAAGACATCTCTTTTTCAAATTTTATAAAAAGTAGATAGTTGGGAAAATACCATGGTTATTGATGCACTTCTCCAAAATATCTCCTATCTGTTTTCTGCTTGTTGGTATATTAAATCAACTAAAACACTCACCCACTGTCTTAATCCATTTTGCCTTTGCACAGCCTCTAATCACAAACTGAACAATGTGGGAGCTGTTCATACTAGTAAATGTATTGGATGAGGAAAACCATGAACAATGGAATTGGCAAAAGGTAAAACCAAAGTAGAACAAGAGAGCCCACACAAACAGAAGAAAGGGAAAACCTAGAGCATCCAGGCAAGGAATTCAAAGAGATCACATCACTGAGTCCCAAGAACTCCTATCATAGAAGTTGATCCTACAAAGATAGTTGGCAAAACAGAGCATTTGGAATAGCTGAAACAAAGCAAAAATTCACAGAAAATGGGAGAGAAAGAAATAACCTGCAATTAAAAGGAATGAAAGAGTCTCCACTAGAAGAGCTACATGAAATGGAGGAAACCAAATTATCAGATATGGAGTTTAAAATAATGGTTATAAGAATACTCAGGGAACTAAAAGACAGCTACAAGAAACTGAGTGGGAACTACAACAGTATGAAAAAGGAAATAGAAATTATAAAGAAAAAAAACAGGAAAAAAATGACAAATACAATTTTTGAAATAAAATGCACACTAGAAGGAATTACAAGCTGGCTAGATGAAGCAGAAGACAAAATTAGTGACCTGAAAGAAAAGGGGGAAGGAAACACCCAGGTACACAAATAAAGATGAAAAATATGCAGACAACTTGAGATAACTGCAAGACAACATGAAATGTAACAACATTTGAATCATGAAATGTAACAACATTCGAATCATTCTGCCAGAAGGAGAAGAAAAGAAGTGAGGGATAGAAACCTGTTTGCAAGACTGGCAGAAAACTTTCTGAACCTAGAGAGAGGAATAACCACATAAGTTCAGGAAGCACAGAAGGTCCCAATCACAATGAACCCAAAGAGGCTTACTTGAAGACACATCATAATTAAAATGTCAAGTTATAAAGACAAAGAAAGAATCTTAAAAGCAGCAAGGGAGAAAGAAGAGGTAACATACAAAGGAGTCCCTATATGCTATTTGCTGATTTCTCAACA
This sequence comes from Phyllostomus discolor, assembly GCF_004126475.2. Classification (NCBI taxonomy): domain Eukaryota; kingdom Metazoa; phylum Chordata; class Mammalia; order Chiroptera; family Phyllostomidae; genus Phyllostomus; species Phyllostomus discolor. The sequence continues at coordinate 4,097,386 of NC_050199.1, forward strand.
GAAACACTGCAAGCCAGAAGAAAATGGCAAAAAATATTCCAGGTAATGAAAAGCTAAGGCTGGCAACTAAGACTACTCTACCCAGCAAGGCTCTCAATTAAATTGAAAGGCAAAATAACGAGTTTCCAGGCAAAAGAAGGCTGAAAGAATATACCTCCAACAAATCAGCCCTACAAGATGTGCTAAAGGGAATGCTATAAGAAGAGGAGGAGAGGAGTGAGGAGAGAAGAACAAAGGTACAAAAGGGGAAATGAATAAGTATATATCAATAGCATGAAATATTAGTGGAAATATGCTCCAAAAAATAGACATAGGGTAGCTGAATGGATAATAAAACATGACTCACACAAACTGCCTACAAGAGAACCACATCAGAAATAAAACCTACACAGACTGAAAGTGAAGTGTTGGAAAAGCTATTCCAAGGAAATGGACAGGGAAACAATCTGGTGTAGCAATATTTATATCAGAAAAAAATAGACTTCAAAACAAAAGCCATAAAAAGAGATACTAAAGAACACTTCATAATACTCAAATGAATAACCCATCAAAAGGACACAAACATTGTAAACATATATGCACCAACACAGGAGTACCTAAATATATAAAGGAAATATTGGAGGACTTCAAGAAAGGTATTGACAGCAACACACTTATACTAAGGGATTTTAATACCTCACTGTCAACAATGTACAGATCTTTCAAACACGGAATCAACAATGATATCAAGGAACTCAATGACACTTGGACTTTACTGATATATACAGAATCTTTCACCCCAAAGAAGAAAAATATACATTGCTTTCAAATACACATTGAACATCCTCATAGAAAGACAGAAAACAGGCCTCAACAAACTCAAGAAAAGTGAAATCATATCCAGAACTTTCTTCAGTCACAATGACTTAGACTTAGAAACAAACCTCAAGGAAAAATGTCAAAAATATAAAATCCATGGATACTGAATAACATGTTATTGAACAATGAATGAGTAAATAATCATATCAAGGAAGAAATCATAAAGTTTTTGAAGACAAATGAAAATGAATACACAGCAGTCCCAAAGAGAAGCACTCCTGAGAAATAGTGAAGGCAGCCCTGAGAGGGAAGTTCATAGTCATACAGGCCTACCTAAGAAAGAGAAACATTTCAAATAAACAACCTAACTCTGCATATATAAAAGCTGCAGGAACAACAACAAACAATGCCCAGAAAGAATAGGAAGAAGGAAACAACCAATCTCAGAGCAGAATTCTATACATAGAGACTAAAAGAACAATTCAAAGTATCAGTAAATCCAGGAGCTGGTTCTTTGAAAAGATAAGCAAAATTAATAAACCTTTAAGGAGACTCATCAAGAAAAAAAGAGAACCCAAATAAACAAAATCAGAAATAAAAGAGGAAAGATTACAACTGATACCACAGAGATATAAAGGACTGTAAGAAATTACTATGAAGAACTATATGCCCCCAAATTGAAAAGCTGGGTGAAATGGACAAATTTCTAGAAAAATGTAATCTCCCAAAACTGGATGAAGAAGAAGCAGAAAGCCTGATCAGACTGATAACAGCTAGTGGAATCAAAGCAGTAGTTGAAAACTGCTGGCCCAGAAAAGCCTTGTACCAGACCGTTTCACAGGAGAATTATACAAAACACTTGAGAAATAGATAAGCCCTATCCTTCTCAGACTATTACAGAAAGCTAAGAAAGCTAAGAAAAGGAAGACTCCCATAACATTTTTATGAAACTAGTATCATCCTAATTCCAAAACCAGATAAAGACACAACAAAGAAAACTGAAGGGCAATATTGTTGATGAACATAGACACTTAAATGCTCAACAAAATATTGGCAAATCTGCATCCAGCAATACATTAAAAAGATCAAGTGGGATGAATCCCAGCAATGCAAGGACAGTAAACTAGTCTCAAATAAATAAATATAATACATCACATAAACAAAAGGAAATACAAAACTCACAGGACCATATCAAAAAGGCAGAAAAAGTATTTGATAATATACAGCACCCATTTATGATAAAAACACCCAGTGTAGTGGGCATAGAGGGCATATACCTCAATGCAATGAAGGCCATATAAGAGAAACCTACAGCCAACATCATACTTAACAGGCAAAAACTAAAAACTTTCCTACTAAGAGAAGGAACAAGATAAGGGTGTTTGTTTTCACCCCTTCTATTAAACATAGTAGTAGAATTTCTAGCCACAGCAATCAAGCAAGAAAAAGAAATAAAGACATCCAAACCATAAAGGAGGAAGGAACACTGTCACTGTTTGCAGGTGACATATTATTGTACATAAAACACCATAGACCAGGGCTGTCAATCTCTTTTTCACTGGGGGATGCATCAACCTTGCAATTGCCTTCAAAGGGCTGAATGTAATTTTAACTCCTTAACCATTAAAGAGTAGTTACATTTATACAATCCTAAAATTACTTCAGCATTCTGAAATCAAAGGCATTTTTGTACACCAACAATGAAATATCAGAAAAAGAAATGAGGGGAAAATCACAGCTAGTATAGCAACACAGGAATAAAATAGTAAGAAACTAAGTAATGAAAACTACAGAACACTGAAGAAAGAAATTAAGGTAGAAACAAATGGCAGCATATTCCATGCTTGTATGTTGGAAGAATTAACATAATTAAATTAGCAATACTACCCAATATATACATATTCAATGCAATCCTTATCAAAATAGCAATGACAGATTTCTCAGATATAGGGCAAGTATTTCAAAAATTTACATGGAAACAAATGACTCCTAATCCCCTCAGCAACTTTGAGGGAAAAAAAAACACAAAATTAGGGGATGTCACAATCCCTGATCCCACACTATATTATGAGTCCAACATAATCAAAACTATCTGGTCCTGGCAATAAGAACAGACACACAAACCAATGCAACAGAATAGAGAGGCCAGAATAAAACTCATGTCTCTATGGTCAATTAATATTTGAGGAAGGGGCCAGGACCATAAAATAGAGTAAAAATACTCTTCAAGAAATTTGTTGGAAAGTTTGGACAAGTACATGCAAAAATGTGAAACTCAACCACCAATTTACATTATACAACAAAATAAACTCAAGATGAATAAAAGACTTAAATACAAGTTGCAACCATCAAAGTCCTTGAGGATAATATAGCCAGGAGATTTTCGTATTTCTCACACAGCAATATTTTCACTGAAATACCCCTTAGTGCAAGGGATATAAAGAACAAATAAATGGGGGCACCTCAAAATAAAAAGCTTCTCCACAGCAAAAGAAAACATCAACAAAATGGGTACCAACTATATGGGAAGCTATCTTTGTCAATGACACCTCTGACAAGGATTTGATCTGCAAAATCTATAAAGAACTCACAGGGCCCCACAACAGGAAGACAAACAATTCTGTTATCAAATGGGAAAAGGCCTGAATAGCCACTTCTTCAAGGAGGACATAGAGGACTATGGATACATAAAAGGATGCTCAGCATCAGTAGCCATCAGACAAATGCAAATTAAAACTACAATGGAATACCACTTCACACTGGTCAGAATGGCCATCATAAACAAATCAACAAAAAAAAAGCACTGCAGATATTGTGGAGGAAAGGGAGCTGTAGTACACTGTTGGTGGGAATGCAGACTGGTGCAGCCACTGTGGACAATGGTATGGAATTTCCTCAAAAAACTAAGGATGCTACTGCCTTTTGATCTACTGAATCACCCAGTTGAAAAGAACCTATGCATTCCAATGTTCATAGCAGCATTATTTACAATAACCAAGAACTGGAAACAGCCTAAGTGCCCATCAGTAATGAGTGGATAAAAAAATCTGTTGTATATTTACAGAATGGAATACCACTCAGCAGAAAGAAAGAAGGAACTCCTACCCTTCGTGACAACATGGAAATGATGAGCATTATGCTAAGTAACAATGCTAAGTCAGGAGATGAAAGACAAATACTATTTGATCTCACTTGCAAGTTGAACCTAATCGACAAAACAAACAAATGAGCAAAATAGAACCTGAGACTTGGAAATAAGGAACAAACTGACTATGACCAAGGCATGAGTGGAAAGTGATAATGAGGGAAAGAAGGGCAAGGGACAACCAAAGAAACAGGAGTAGAGGACTCATGACATGTACAATGGGGTGAGTTGATTGTGGGAGTAGGGATGAGCGGGGAAGCAGAGAGCAATGGGGAAAAATGTGGGACAACTTAACTGAACAACAATAAAAAGAAAGACCCATGTGCTCAACTCCATACATAAAATGAGAAAATAAAAATAGTTTCCCCATATGGACAAAAATGGAGTCCCATACTAAATCCAATAAGCTCAAAGGAAGCCAGCATAGTGAACTTACAAACTCACAAACAAAAAGTAACTGGATAAGATGATCTGCAAATAAAATTACTAAAATAATTTATGTCCAAGGGCAGTATTTTTCCCTAACACAGGTCAATTGTCAACTTGATTGAGCATGTCTGTTTTTTGTTTTTTGTTGTTTTTTTTTTTTGCATCTGAGCTAACATACTTGATAATGCCATTGGAATAACAAAGTAATTTCTTTTTTCCCAAACCCCTTAAAGTACAGCCAGCATCAGAGCAGAGACCGTTATTCCCTTACTGTTGTTTTTATTCTATTAATTGTTGAGTATTAACTGTACTACTGTACCCGCTTGTATAAAAGACATGTCTATCACCTTTTATTCAAACCCAGAAATTCCCTTTTGTTTCTTGTTTCCACCTCAAGTCATCTATCATCAACAGATTTCATGTAACTACCTCACACTTTTTCATTAGCTTTTGATGTATAATATAAGTGGTAAAACTGCCACTTTCTAGATAATTTTCTTAATTAATTTAGGTTTTATGACTCAGCAATTGTTGCCAGCTTGCCTCAAATAAACTCATAAAAATTCTTACAGGTTTGGATGTTTCTTACCTTCACACCTAATGAAAGAACAACAGCAACAACAAAAACAAAACCCTGTTCAGGCCCTCTCTGCCAGAGCTAGCTATCTCTCTTCTCTTGAGCCTGTCAGTCATAATCAACTGTTGTTTCTCTGAGTTCTCATTCTCAGGAATGGAGGAATTACTGAAAATATTCCCTGTGCAGGTGTTTTAAAACTTATACAAACAAGACATGACAGACCAGAATGCCCAGCTCATGAGCCCAAAGATAATGACAGAACAAATTGAAGCCTGTAGAATCAGCCAGATACATTCCTGATATACAAATAATTGCAATGACTACTGAATTTCATCCCCCTCTCCATTTATCATCTAGTAAAAACTCACAGCCCAAACTTTTCATTGCTGGTGTATCTCTCCACACCAGCCAATATCCTCTCTTGGAAAATATATAAAAACTCTGCCTTTTTTTCTTCTCGTGAATTCTTTCACAACCTGTAGTAACGGACATCTAATACCACCATTTCCCTCTACTGGTTTATACTTATATTTATATTATTTACATTTATATTTATAGATGAGAAAGGCAATATTTAACAAGATAAAGAGAAAATCTAATTCCTGTTATTCCACAATATTGCAGGTATTTTCATTTTTCACATACCTATTTGTTCTTCATACATTTGCTTTTTCATCAAATTCACAGCATCTCATGATGGTGTTTATACAACATGTTTATTTCCTTGTTACACAAACATTCAAAGGCAAATGTCTAGTCATGTTCTCTGTTGTGGAACACAGCCATAGGACACGAGGAATAGCCCACCTGATGAAAAACCTTGATTTAGAGAGGAAAGGCACTCCAGGAATGGGTGATGTGGGGACAAATGGTGACTTCAAGGACCCTATTTTCAGGCCCCTATTCTTTTCTATCCTCACCCTATTATCCACAGACCAGCCCAGTATGTCTTTTAGTCTCTGTTGGAATGGCAATAAATATTCCATAAATTGTGGTAATCACAAAAACTGGTTTGCGGAGGTAAACTGCAGAGGTGAAGGAAATCCAGAACTCTTCAGGAACTTTAAAAAAACTGTCCCTAGGTTCTCATTTAAGAGCTGTAGGGAAACTCATTCAGATATGCAATATGGCTCTGATAGAGGAATTCAAGTTACAATTTTTTTTGCTTTAGTTATAGTTAATATACTTAGTGATTAGTGCATGTAGAAAGCTGTTGTTCCAGAAATTGATAAGCATGACCAGACCTAACATATCCCCAGGAAGTCTATGAGCAATTTGACCTCTGTGATCCAGACTTAAAAAATCAGGAAGGTATCTATCATTACGCCCCTGGGAATGTCTGCCAACCAAGATGCAGATAAATAATCACAGGTAGGCAGGTGAAGGTATGCAAGGAAAATAACTAGACTGGCAGCTTTATCTCATTAACCTTTTTATCTGAATTCCAAATCCACTACCTAACCTTTTCTTGTTATAAAGAGTTGGCTTGAGATGAGATGTTAAGATCATTTTCTGCGGGTACATAATTCACTGTCTTCTCAGATCACTGGCATTTAAATAAAGCACCATAGATTCAACCCCTTTTCCTACTTATTGGTTCTGGTAGTGACAGGCAGCATGAACACTGACTTTTCCAGTTTCATGTTCTGACGACTGCTTCCAGGGCTGCTTTATTACTCTCTGGTAAATCTGGGTATTTGACAGGGAGTCCCATTGACTGCCTGCACTGGGGCTCCTTGGGGAGTGGATTTGGAGGCTCCATAGCAGCTGCTAATTAATTTTATGTGGAGACCCTCTTCATCTCTTGGCAGTTCCCATAACCTTTGCTTCTAAATGAATCACTGTACTTTCCAATTGACCTTTACAGTTTCAGGTTACAACTTATATTGCTCATCAGAAATTAAGGTGTTTTCTGGTTTGTGTGATATTGTAGTTATCTGTCTGGTAGAATGGAGGGGGTGAACCTCCATTCTGGTAAACAGCCCTTTGGGGCAAATTTTGCCCCACAAATTTTGGTTGGTTGACCTATATTTAAGAACCTATAACTAAAAACAAAATAAAATTTTATTAAAATACTGATTGGTCTATGTGTAATCTGGACTCAAGAGGTCTTTTAAAATACTATACAGCAATTACAGTTGTTATCTCAAAGATTAGGGAAATAGGATGAAATATCTTATGTACAGGCTTTTATGACTACCTAATAAAGATGCAGGATTAAAATTAAATAGATTGATGGTCCAGAGAAAAGGGAATTTGCCTATGGCAGATAGCAAAAGCTCAGAAAAAGGCACCAGGGTGTTATAGCTGCTATGATTATGGTTAGTGTTCCCACCATCCCTCCATCCCTGAGTTATTCTCTTATTTAGGTAAGAAGCCACAGGAGGTGATCCTGAACTGGTTTTTCCATGTTAATTCTATCAGGGAACTAAATTCAGTGAAGTACAAGCACCTATCAGGGCAGGGAAGTCTTTTCAAAGACTTCCAGTGGGATTAGGGCAAGTGGGCCAGCTTTCTGAATATTATTGAGCAAATACTCCATTTCTACATCAGATCTGTTAAACTTTAAAACCTCAAATCTTCTTTTAGGGGTTGTCTTACTAAAATGATTTAATTTTGTGAATTTTTGCCATCCACCATCCCAAATGAGCAGACATAAAATCCTTACTGAGTATTTCACTTATTGGACATGAGCAGAGGTTGGTACTGAGTAAGACAAATGAAGAAGTTCGGAGAAGACTATACCAAGAAAATCTGAACGGGGTTTTCAAACCTATTAAGGCAATAATTTTCAATGGGCCCATCTTGAAATACACCTCAGGGCAATTCCATTAGAAGGAAATTGTTGCCCAACCCCCACCTAAAATGCTTTCCACTGAGCAATGTGTGTGTTACAAAGGAAAGGAACACTGAAAAAACAAGTGCCCAAAGTGAGGGCAAGTTTCCCATACTTGGGGCCCACTGGCAGTGGCCATACAAAAAGCCTAAGTAAGGGGACTCTGGAAACCCTACATACCTCTCAGGCAGCACCAAGCACATAGCCTCAGCAGAAGGTGTGGGGCATATTCAGCAAGGAGTATAACCTCTACACTGGGGGTGGAGTGTCTACAAGGCATAAGCCCAGTTTAACGTAGCCTCATGATCTTCTGTAAGTTCTATGAAACTCAGTGACCCTGTGCAATTCATGGAGGTATTGAATGGCTACATGTCATATGTCCTCAGTGATCCTAGGCACAAGATTTGGTGAGGAAACAGCTCCCACATTTTATTTTCATTGCCTTGCTCCATCTTCTCTACATCTCTTCCTATTGGTCACCTCATCCCACTCCCATTGGTCCATACAGGCTGTCTATTTGTATCAATTCCCCATTCAAAAATCTGGACCCCTATATTCTTACAAGGGCAAAATGGGCAAAGGTCTCATTCTTTTTAATCACACCCTGCTGGGTAAAGATGTAGTTTTACCTATCCCCATGTCTAGAGATTCTTAACAAAAAAGAGAGGTCAGGAATAGAGGAAAGACTTTATGTGAGGGAGAAGGATCTTGGAAAGCCCAGGTCAGTTCATGATCACTGGGAAGCAGCTTATTTGATGTCTGGAAGTTGGTACTGCTGAAACATCAGAACTGTTAGATTGCTTTATGTTTCAGGAAATGGTATGGCTGGGTAAATTGTTATTCATGTTGTACTTTAGAGGGGTAAAATTTAACAAGAATATTAAAAGGAAGAGCTCAAAAGTGAGGAAAGCCACAGCAACTATAGGTCTAGTGAGGGATAAGACCTAGGTGACAAAATTAGAGACTAACTTTACAGTATCTCAGATTATAGTATTCCTCTCAGGAAGGTATGTAAGATGTGTCACACCTATCTGAAGCCCTTTTGTTTACAACATTTAACTCAAAATAGGCTGAGGGGAATATTTTAAGATCCGACCCCTCCCATGAAAAATTGTGGGCATTTTCTGTCTAAACCATTAAGACAGAAAAGGAAAGCAGAGCTTAACTTAAGCTCATAGACTTCCCCATACTTCACCAACTCATCAATCTAGTCCTGAGAAGTTAATCCAGCCAAAGTGGTCTTATTTTGGGAGTCAGTGATGCCAATGGGCATCTAAAGCGAGGCCGATAGTGTGTAAACAAGCAACCAGATAAATAAGGTCATCGGAATACACCCTATGAAAAATGAAAGAAGAATGAAAAGGTTGCTAAATGCAGAAAATCATAAACAAGAGTGCAAGATGGTCAGTTGAGAAGATGTTCCTTGCAAGGATTTTGCCAGAATAAACATAAGTGGCAATTTGACAAATTCTTCTTGTCTGTAAATCAAACATCTTTAGTTATGTCATCGGGTACTGAGCTTAAGTCTGTATGGCATGTATGAACACACAAAAAGTATAGTTCCCAATAATTTCTAGTCCAAAGATAGGAAGAAAATAATAAAACATTAACTTTGAGGGTGGAAAACAACTACAAGAATCCAGGAACCAGTTCAGCTCCCAAGTGAAAACAAACCTTTGAAGACAGCTGCATTGAAGTACAATATTCACAAATGGGCATTGTGATTTCCACTGAAACAGTTTTTCTCCTTCATATCAACCTCATTGTCATGAAAAAGACTGAATTAACTCTAGTTTCAATGTGTCCTTGTCATTTGCATAAACACAACAAGAATAGCAATCACATAAGCTTTTTAAATCTGCTTTGCTGGAACTTACACAAGGAATCTTTAGATGAGTCTTAGCCAGCCACTAAGAACATAGAAGCCAAGCCAAATACCTGCAATTAGGTTTTACAGGCAATATCTATAGGTATGGGTAAAACCTAAGAGCTCTTGAGTCCTTAAGCCCTTGAAGTCTGCAAAAATATGTTGTTTTTTGTTTGCTTGTTTGTTGTTTCTTTTTTTTTGCCATCTTCCAGGAAAGCAAATTTGTACTTGATGGGAAGCCTGCCATAAACCCCATGACCAAACAAGGTACCAGGCTGTTTTCGCAGTTGGCTTTGTTATCTTTAAAAGTCAACTTTTATTCCTCAAAGATACCCACCCTTCAGGTGTGTTTTTTTTTTACATTACATTCTAGTAAAAATCTTGATGAATAAAACCACAATTGGAAACTGGTCTTATCTCAGTTTATGCAGCATATTATTACGACTCACTCATTAAAAATTGCTAAGTTTTGAATTGATTAAGAAGGGAAAAATGGTGGTGAGATAGGTGGGAGTGGAGCCCACTTAATACTGCACCCAGCTGGAACACCTAGCCAATCTTCTGATAAACAGAGTGAACAGCCATTGGAATCCCAGCTTATATAAAGTTTGAAGGGCAAAATTATGGCAGACATTGAAAAACAGATGGTAGGGAGATTGTATTGGTACAGTAAGGCCCCTGGGATATGTACAGGGACCAAGGCTGCTGCAGTACCTGGCCTGGCACCTGGCACTGGGGTTGATGGCTTCCAAAGGAGCTTTGGAGGAGAGCCAGATCAGCAGATCCCTCTCCTACCAGAGCAGGGAAGACAGCATGGCACCTGCTTGAAGTCACTGAGAGTAATAAAGACCCAGTGGGAAACACAGAAAAGTGGTGTCCCTCCACAGGTACTGTAGTTGCTGGCTAGGACATCACCAGAGACACTGGGGAGCCACATGACACCTGGAGAATGGAGAGGAGTTGGGCTGTGTCAGATTCTGACTGGGAGAGTCTCTGGACTGGTCAGAGTCGGACTATGTGAAAAACTGGGTGCTAGTTAAGAATAGTGGACTTAAACAAGAGGATTTTACTAAAAAAATGTTCTCAGATTCGGTTTAAGAAACTCTTGCCTAGTGGCTAGCTAGCAGAGAAGGAGGCTGTGCACCACATGGACCATTCAGAGGAAGGCAGCAGGGCTCAAGGAGTTAGCAGTCCCCAGAGAGATGTAAATTAGTGGGGGAGCTGAACATTCCTGAGGGGACTTGGAGAGTGCATTGCACCCAGGCCAGCAAAGAGGCAGGAGGTGGGAAATGAGTGTTCCTAATCATTGAACATCATGGGCAGTACAACTGGTGGATTAAAGTTGCCAGTTGGCATAAATGGACAGTGGGGCCCTGGCAGTGCATGCAGGACCTAGGCTGGAGGCTGGGCAACTGTTAATATTGAAGCTTAGAACTGGCTCACATCCTTTCTAAACCACAGGAAGGGAGAAAAGCAAAGCCCAATCTACCTCTGCCTGTGGCATCCAGGAAGACCAGCAAAACTGGCTTGGTGGGTTTGAAAAGAGAAGGAGGCTCCCCTCAACCCCCAAGTGTAGACAATAATACCTGGAGCTATGAAAGAACCAGACACAGATCCAGGGAGAGATCACAGGGCTAATGCCCCAAAACTGAGAAACTGAGACAAATTTCACTTTGATATCCTATGGAACTTGCATTTTCTTGCTTATTTGCATTATTATTATTTTTCATTATTTTTGCTTCTTTTATTTTAGTATTTTTGTCTTCTTTCCATTTAGTGTTCATTTTTTTCTATTTTTTATGTTTTTTTAAATTTTATTTTAATCATTGTTCAAGTACAGTTTTCTCCCACTTATTCCCATTCCAGCCCACCCACCCAACCATCCCCTCTTCCCTCCCATTACCCTCCATCCTAGTTTTTGTCCATGTGTCCTCCAAATCTGTTCCTGTAAACCCAACCCATTCCCCCCCTGAAATTCCCTCTTGTCTCCCCTCTGGTCACTGTCAGCCTGTCCCCTATTTCAGTGTCTTTGGTTATATTTTGCTTGCTTCTTTGTTTTGTTGTTTAGGTTCCTGTTAAAGGTGAGATCATATGGTATTTGTCTTTCACTGCCTGGCTTACTTCACTTAGCATAATGCTTTCCAGCTCCACCCATGCTGTAGCAAAGGGTATGAGCTCCTTCTTTCTTTCTGCTGCATGGAATTCCGTTGTGTAAATGTATCACGGTTTTTTGATCCACTCATTGACTGATGGGCATCTTGGTTGCTTCCAGCACCTAGCTATTGTAAATTGTGCTGCTATGAACATTGGGAAGCATAGGTACTTTTGAACTGGAGTTTTAGTATTCTATAGAGACCCAGCAGTGGAATCACAGGGTCAAAAGGCAGATCCATGTTTAGTTTTCTGAGGAAGTTCCAAACTGCTTTCCATAGTGGTTGTACCAGTCTGCAGTCCCACCAACAGTGCACTAGGGTCTCCTTTTCTCCACAACCTCTCCAAAACTTGTTGTTTGTTGCTTTGTTTATGATGGTCATTCTCTCTGGTGTGAAGTGCTATTTCATTGTGGTTTTAATTTGCATCTCTCTGATAGCTAGCGATATTGAACATTGTTTCATGTGTCTCTGGGTTTTCTGTATGTCCTCCTTGGAGAAGTGTCTGTTCAAGTCCTTTGCACACTTTTTAATGGATTCCTTGTCTTCTTAGAGTGGAGTCGTGTAAGTTCTTTATATATTTGCAGATTAAACCCTTGTCTGAGGTATCATTGGCAAATATGTTTTCCCATACAGTTGGTTCTCTTTTTATTTTGATACTATTTTCTTTAGCCCTGCAAAAGCTTTTTAGTTTGATGAAGTCCCATTTGTTTATTCTTTCCTTTATGTCCCTTGCTCTAGGAGACAAATCAGCAAACAAGTTTCTGTGTGAAATATCTGAGATTTTCCTACCTACGTTCTCTTCTAGGACTTTAATGGTGTCACATTTTATATTTAAGTCTTTTATCCACCTTGAATCTATTTTTGTATATGGTGTAAGTTGGTTCTCAAGTTTCATTTTTTTGCAGGTGGCTGTCCAGTTATCCCAACACCATTTGTTGAAGAAGCTAATTTTATTCCATTTTATATTGCTGCTTCCTTTGTCAAATATTAATTGACAAGAGACTTGGGTGTATTTCGGGGCTCTCTGTTCTGTTCCATTGGTCCATGTGCCTGTTTTTATGCCAGTACCAGGCTGTTTTGATTACAGTGGCCTTGTAGTATAGTTTAGTGTCAGGTACTGTGATCCCTCCTGCTTTACTCTTCTTTCTCAAAATTGCAGCAGCTATTCGGGGTAATTTATGGTTCCATATAAATTTTTGAAGTGTTTGTTCTATGTCTGTGAAATATGCCATTGGTACTTTAATAGGTATTGCAGTGAATGTGTAAATTGCTTTGGGTAGTATGGACATTTTGATGATATTAATTCTTCCAATCCATGAACATGGTATATGTTTCCATTTGTTTGTGTCTTCCTTGATTTCTTTCCTGAATGTTATGTAGTTTTCTGAATACAGGTCTTTTACCTCTTTGGTTAGGTTTATTCCTAGATATTTTATTTTTCTTTTTGCTATTTCAAATGGGATTATTTTTCTTGATTTCTGCTTCTGCTGTTTCATTGTTGGTGTACAGAAATTCCTTTGATTTCTGGATATTGACTTTGTATCCTGCTGTTTTGCCAAATTCATTTATTAGGTCAAGCAGTTTTTTGGTGGAGTCTATAGGATTTTCTATGTACACTATCATGTCATCTTCAAACAGTGACAGTTTTGTTTCCTCCTTTCTGATTTGGATGCTTTTTATTTCTTTTTCTGGTCTGATTGCTGTGGCTAAAATTTCCAGTACTATATTGAATAGAAGTGGTGAAAGTGGACACCCTTGCCTTGTTCCTGTTCTTAGTGGAAAAGATTTTAATTTTTGCCCATTGAGTATGATGTTGGCTGTAGGTCTCTCATACATGGATGTTTTTATGTTGAGGAATGCTCCCTCTATTCCCACTTTACTGAGTGTTTTTATCATGAATGGGTGCTGTACCTTATCAAATGCTTTTTCTCCATCTATTGATATGATCATGTGGTTTTTGTCTTTGCTTTTCTTTATGTGATGTATTACATTTACTGATTTGCGAATATTGAACCATCCTTGCATCCCTGGAATGAATCCCACTTGGTCATGGTGTATGATCTTCTTAATGTACTGTTGGATGCGGTTTGCCAGTATCTTGCTGAGGATTTTAGAGTCAATGTTCATCAGTGATATTGGCCTGTAATTTTCTTTCTTTGTTGTGTCTTTATCTGGTTTTGGAATTAAGATGATATTGGCCTCATAAAAAGAGTTTGGGAGATTCCCATCTTTTGGGATTCTTTGAAATAGTCTGTGAAGGATAGGTGTTAGCTCTTCCTTAAATGCTTTGTAGAATTCTCCTGTGAAACCATCTGGTCCAGGGCTTTTGTGTGTTGGGAGTTTTTTGATTACTGCTTCAATTTCTTTTGTTGTTATGGGTCTGTTCAGGCTTTCTGCTTCTTTTTCATTGAGTTTTGGAAGATTATATTTTTCTAGAAATGTGTCCATTTCACCTAGGTTCTCAAATTTGTTGGTATACAGTTCTTTGTAGTAATTTCTTACAATCCTTTGTATTTCTGTGGTATCTGTTGTAATCTCTCCTCTTTTATTTCTGATTGTGTTTATTTGGGTCTTCTCTGTTTTTTTTTCTTGATGAGTCTGCTTAAAGGTTTGTCAATTTTGTTTATCTTTTCAAAGAACCAACTCTTGGATTCATTGATCTTTAGAACTGTGCTTTTAGTCTCTATGTCATTTAATTTGCTCAGATCTTGTTTATTTCCTTCCTTCTGCTTGCTCTGGGCTGCCTTTGTTGTTGTTCCTCGAGTCTTGTAGACGTAGGATTAGGTTGTTTGTTTGAAATGTTTCTAACTTTTTTAGGTGGGCCTGTATCGCTATGAACTTCCCTCTCAGGACTGCCTTGGTTGTGTCCCATAAGTTTTGGGTTGTTGTGAGTTCATTATCATTTGTTTCCAGAAACCTTTTGATTTCTCCCCTAATATCATTCTTGACCCATTCATTGTTTAATAGCATGCTATTTAATCTCCATGAATTTGAGTGTTTTGGGTTTTTTTCCTTGGGGTTGGTTTCTATTTTCAGTGCCTTGTGATCCAAGAAATTGCTTGGTATGATTTCAATTTTTTTGAATTGTTGAGGCTTGTTTTGTGTCCTATCATGTGGTCAATCTGAAAATGTTCCATCTACATTTGAAAAAAATGTGTATTTAGCTTCTTTGGGATGGAGGGTTCTGTAAATATCAGCAAAGCCCATTTCATTAGGGTTGTTCAATGCTACAATATCTTTGTTGATATTTTGTTTGGAAGATCTGTCTATTTTTGATAGTGGGGTGTTAAAATCCGCTACTATAATTGTCTTGCTGTCCATTTCTTTCTTGAAGTCCTCTAAGATTTTCTTTATGTATTTCGGTGCTCCTATGTTGGGTGCATATATATTTACAATATTTATGTCTTCTTGGTGACTTCTTCCCTTGAGTATTATGAAATGACCTTCTGGGTCTCTCTTTATGGCCCTTCTTTGGAAGTCTTTTGTCAGATATGAGTGTTGCCACCCTGGCTTTTTTTCCCCTGTCCATTTGCTTGGAAAATTTGTTTCTAGCCCTTCACTTTCAACCTGTGCAGATCTTTTATCCTGAAGTGGGTCTCTTGTAGACAGCATATGTGTGGGTCATGTTTTCTTATCCAATCAGTTATTCTATGTCTTTTGATTGGAGGGTTTAATCCTTTTATGTTTAAGGTTATTATTGATAGGTATTTATTCATTGTCTTTTATGTACATGTGATCCTCTCTCACTCTCTCTTTTGCTTTCTTTCCTTAAAGCAGTCCCTTTAGCATCTCTTGCAGAGCTGGTTTAGTGGAGGTGTATTCTTTTAGACTTGTTTTGTCTGAGAAGCTTCTTATTTGGCCTTCTATCTTGATTGAGAGCCTTGCAGGGTAGAGTAGTCGTGGTTGCAGGCCTCTGGTTCTCATTACTTGGATTATTTCTTCCCATTCTCTTCTGGCTTGGAGTGTTTCCATTGAGAAGTCAGCTGTTAGCCTTATTGGGGCCCCCTTGTATGTTACTTCCTTTTTCTCCCTTGCTGCCTTTAAGATTCTCTCTTTGTCTTGAAATTTTGCCATTTTAATTATGATGTGTCTTGAGGTGGGCCTCTTTCGGTTCCTCTTGCTTGGGACTCTCTGTGTTTCCTGTATTTGTGTGACTTTTTGTCTCATCAAATTAGGGAAGTTTTCCATCATCACTTGTTCAACTATGTTTTCTATCCCTTGTTCTCCTTCTCATTCTGGTATCCCTATTATACGGATATTATTACGTTTCATATTGTCTTGCATTTCTCTTAATCCCTCTTCATTCTTTCTGAGCCTCTTTTCCCTTTCTTGCTCTTTCTGGGTGTTTTCTTCTATTTTGTCCTCTAGCTCGCTGATCCGATCTTCTGCTTCATCGATCCTGCTTTTCATTCCTTCTACTGTGTTCTTCAGTTCAGAAATTGTATTCTTCATTTCCTCTTGGCCCTTGTTGAGAGTTTCTATTTCCTTTTTTATGCTGATGTAGTTTTCATTGAGTTCATTGTAGCTTTCCTGAAGTTTCTGGCAGGTCATTGTGAGCTCAATGAGCTTCCTGACAATCATTGCTTTGAACTCAATATCTGATCGTTGAATTGCCTCTGTTTCATTTAGCATTCTTTTTGAGGCTTCCTCCTTTCCTTTCATTTGGGGATTATTTCTTTGTCTTCCCATTGTTTGTGAGACTCTTCTTGTTCACCTCAGCTTCTTATATTGGTCTGTTCTGGCTCCCTGGGTTTATGTTGTGCACTTCTTCAGTAGAATAGCAGTGAGTTTCAGTGGTGCTGTTTCCTTGATCTCCAAAGCTCACAGGTCTTGGGCTGTCATTTAAGTTAGCTTTGTGTTTGCCTTTGGGTTTTGGTTGTTGTTGAGTCCTTCTTTGGTGGTTCCTTCCCACCAGCTGGTTAAATGAGGGTCACTCTGTCCACCACCTCCTGTATTTTGTTGTGCTGGTGAGGGCAGGTTGTGTTGAAGCTGGTTCTTCTGTGTGTATAATGTTTAGAGAAATCTTGTCCAGTTGTTTGTATTGGGTACTGTCTCTACTGTTTACTTTTATTTCCAGATAGGTCCTGGATTGAGGTTTGTGCGGTTACTACTCCCTCCTTCATCTTCTTCTGTTTTTATCTGTTTGTGGTTCCTTTGTTGTTGGGTTTCCTCTTCCAGTGGGTATCCTGGTGTTCACCTCCTCCACCTATTCTTTTTTGTCATCCGTTGGAGGGGGAAGGCAAAATCGTTTAAGACAGCAACAGAGAATTCTATGCTATTTACAGTAGTAGCAAGTAGGGAAGGTATAGGAGATTCTTTCACTATGTATAGTGTTAACCGTGATCTTCCACCCAGCTAGCTGATTTTTAGAAAGGATGGAAAGAAGATAAGACTCTTGTTGGGGGAGGAAGGATTGTGAGTTGGATCTATAAAGCAGGGAGGTTGTGGGAGGTCTGATTCTGGGGTAAGGTGAGAGTAAAGGGTAGTAAATAGGTGTAGTGTGTGAGAGAATAGAGTTAACCACTACAGTAATAGAGTTCAGGAAACTGTGAAATGGGCTAAGATCTGGGGGGCAGGGGGGTGTTGGTGTTGTGAAGTAATTACAATTGCATGGAACAGCAGTTATTTACAATAATATTATGGCAACATTCATATGACAGAGTCTATCAGATCTAGGTAACAAGAATAGGGAGTACAGAACATCGAGTAGTGTGCTAATGGGACACAGGTGAGTTAAAAGACAGTAGATTAGTAATACAGTACAGAAAGAGATATCAGGGGAAAGCTGTCAGGTCATACAATATATCCAGCCTAGCAAAGCAGACTATACAAAAAGAAGAGGGATATAAAAATACTATTAAAAAAAGATGTAGGAATACTGGAAAAATAATAATAATACAAATATGCAATAACTTGCAGGTTCTCTGTAGTAGCAGAGTGACATTTATCTCACTGTCCCAGCTGTTGTGATGCCCCTTCTTTGGGTTCAACTTTGGTCTTTTCACAGATCCAGGGTTTTGTCTCACTTGTAGGTATTTAGAAAAAAAATTTAAAAAGTAAAAAATAGAAAAGGCAGACGAAGGAAGGAAGAAGAGATAAAATTGGAGGACAGGAAGGAGGAAGGAATAAAACAAGAAATCAGGTAAGAGAGGAAAAAGAAATCAAAAGAGAATAAAAACAATAAAAATTTTTAAAAAATGTTAAAAAAATAGAATCAAATTAAAAAGTCTCTTGATTTCAAAGTGGCCAAACCGGTTTTTCTGCTCTTGCTGGTTGAGGCAGGCTAAGGATGATTTGTTTGGTTTTCTTCCTTGGCCAGTGGAGTTCGCACTGGCTCCTCAGCCTTGTGCCCTGGGTGTGGGAATCAGGTCTTTCCCCAGGGTTACTGCTGTGGGCTGTGGTTTGGGGATGCTCTCTCTGCAGGCACTCCCATGTGCCGGTGTGCCGGTGTGTCCGTGCGCCTGTGCCAGTGCGCCTGTGCCAGCGCGCCCACAGCTGGGTAGCAGGGAGGCAGGAGCCACTGATCACTTTAGGAGAATTCCCCAAACAGTGTCTGTGTCTATTCACTCCTTCCTCTTGAGAAATTCCTCCCGTTCCAGCCCGCTGCTCCCCACAGTGGCCTGGCTTTTCCCACCGTGGCCTGGCTTCTCCCACCGCCAAATGCTCCAGTCAGACCAGTGACTGTGGGAGTCTGGGTCCGCTGTGCAACTCAGCCCCTCCAGTGTCCACTGCCTCCAAAGGCAGCCCCTGTGTGTTTGCCAGCACCTGGATTCCTCCCAGAGCCGCTCAGACCTTGTTCAGCTGGGGAGGGAGCAGTTGACCTGGCTCTCTCCCAAGGACCCTATGGCAAACCCAGCAGTAGCCCTGGGCCTGGGGCTGCAGCCCCAGGACCACATACTTGTCCTGGGACCCTACCTTGTTGCAGCACTCCCCTTAGGGTCCGTTCTTTGTTCTTTCAGTTCTGCCACAATCCTTGGTCCTCTATTTTCAAAAATGCTGAAATATGTTGGTTGCTTGCCTTTCTACTCCATAGATCAATCAGGATTTTCTCCCCTGAGCAGAGGAAAGCCGAATCTGCTCCTTCCTACTCTGACGCCATCTTAGATCCTCTAGTTTTCTTCATTTTGTTTGTTAATTTAATTGTATTGTTTGGTTTTCCTTGTTCTCTCTTTGTTATTGTAGTTTAATGTTCCTTCTTTCACCTCACTTATGTTTCAATAACACACTACTCTTGATCATGTACTTTCTAACTTTCTATTCTTTTTATTCAGATCATTTATATCTTCTATTACATGTTGTATAACATATATTATTTTTGTTCCAGTATTATTGTAAATAATTGTTTTTCTATATAATTGTAAATACTGTCTTAGCCCATTTCACTGCATTCTGGAGGTTTATTACTGTTGTGGTTAATTCTATTCTCTCTCACACTACTCCTATTTTCTATCTTTTACTGTCACTATATCTCACTATCTAAAATCACACAAGAGCTCTGTTTTCTGGTTTCAGCTCACATTCCTTCTGCTCTCTAATAAGAGCCTCATCTCTTTTCCACTTTTTATAAATAGGGGCTAGCTGGGTGAAGTATCATGGTTAATGTTGTACTTCTCAAAAGGATTCCAACTGTTCTCTAGTTGTATGTACTTTAAATCCCATCAAATTCTCTCCCAATGTCTTAATCCATTTGCCTTCCCCTTCCAGTGATCATAAACAAGATAAAGTGGGGCTTGTGAACACCAGTAAAACTGCTGAAGGAGAGAACACACCAACAAAGGAACCACCAAGAGGTAAAAACACGAGTACAACAAGAGAGCCCACACAAACAAAAGAAAGGGCAATCAGAGTATACATACAAGGAGATCAAAGAAACCATGTCATTTAACCACATAGAACTCCTACCATAGATGTTCACTTTACAAACTAGCAAAGTGGAACACCAGGAAGCACAGAAACAAACAAAAACAGTCATCTGAAATGGGGAGACAAAATAGAACCTGCAATTAAAAGGAATGGAATACTCCCCTCTAAAAGAGCTAAATGAAATGGAGGTAAGCAAACTATCAGATATGGAATTGAAAATAATGGTTAGAGGGATGCTCAAGGAACTCACAGACTACTACAAGGAACTGAGTGAGAACTACAACAGTATTTAAAAGAAAATGGAAACTATAGATAAAAACCAGGGAGGAATGAAAAATACAATTTCTGAAATAAAAACCCTAGTATAGAGTTACAAGCAGGCTGGATAAAACAGAAGACCAAATTATTGAGCTAGAAGACAAAGTAGAAAGAAACAACCAGGTAGAGCAGCTGCACCAAAAAAGCCTAACAAATATGAAAATAGCTTAAGGGAACTCCAAGATAACATGAAATGCAACAATATTCAAATCACAGTAATGCTAGAAGGAGAATAAGAGGAGCAACGGATAGAAATCTTGTTTGAAAAAATAATGAGAGAAAAAATTTCAAACCTGGAGAGGGGAAAAACCACACAAGTTCAGGAAACACAGAGGGTCTTAATAAAGATGAAACCAAACAAGCCTATTCCAAGTCACATCATAAATAAAATGCCAAGTTTTAAAGATAAAGATAGAATCTTAAAATCAGCAAAGGAGAAACAAGAAGTAACATACAAAGGGGCTCTAATAATACTATCAGCCTATTTCTTAAACACACACACACACACACACACACACACTCCAATCCAGGAGAATGGCAAGAATTTTTCCAAGCAATGAAAAGCTAAGGCCAGCAACTAAGACTACTCTACCCAGAGAGGCTTTCAATTAAAATGGAGGGTGAAATAAGGAGGTCCGCAGAAAAAGTAAGGATTAAAATATGCCAGTTAATGGATTAAATGTGCCAAAGTTAATGGATTAAATGTGCCAGTCAAAAGACATAGATAGGTTAGCCACGAATGGGTAAGAAAACATGACCCACACATGCTGCCTACAAGACCCTACCTTGGAAAAAGACATATACAGACTAAAAGTGAAGGGTTGGAAAAATATTCCAAGCATATGGACAGGCAAAATAAAAGCTGGTGTAGCAATACTTACATCAGAGAAAATGTACTTCAAAACTAGGGTCATAAAAAGAAACCCAGAAGGACACCACAATGCTCAAGAGAAAAATCCACAAAGAAGACATAAACATTGTAAACATATGCATCCAATGTAGGACCACCCAAATATATAAGGAAAATCTTGCAGGAAACTTTTTCTTCAAGAAAGACATAGATAACAACACACTTATACTAGGGTATACTACCCCACTGCCAAAAATGTATTGATCTTCAAAAAAAATCAACATAGATATTGATATATTAAACAATGTCCTAGATCAAGTGGACTTAACAGAATATACACACACATACAACTTGTCATTCTAACTTAGCAAGGTACACATTCTTTTCAAAGGCATATGAACATTTTCAGAGATAGACCACATAATAGGACACAAAACCAGCCTCAACAATTTCAAAAAATGAAAATCACACCAAGCATTTTCTTGGACCACAAGAGATTGAAACTAGAAACCAAGTAAAAAATATATAAAAACACTCAAATTCACTGATTTTTGAATAGCATGCTATTAATCAATGAATTGGTGAATAATGAGATCAATGAAGAAATAAAAGAATTTCTGGAAACAAATCAATATCAACATACAACAGTCCAAAACTTATGGGACAGAGTGAAGACAGTCCTGAGAAGAAAGTTCATAGCAATACAGGCCTGACTAAAAAAAAAAAAAAAATCAAAAGGATCAATAAATGCAGGAGCTGGTTCTTTGAAATGGTAAGCAAGGTTGACAAGCCTTAAAGCATACTTATCAAGGAAAAAAGGACAGAGGACACAAATAAATAAAATAAAAAATGAAAGAAGGGACATTACAATAGATACCACAAAGATGCAAAGGATTGTAAGAATTTACGACAAACAAGTATATGCCAAAAATTTGAAAACCTGAGTGAAATGGACAAATTTCTAGAAAAATGTAGTCTTCTAAAGTTGAATGAGGAAGAAGTAGAGAATGTGAACAGACCAGTAAGAGCTGATGAAATCAAAGAAATAATGAAAAAAGTTACTGGCTCACAAAAGCCATGAACTGGATGGTTAACAGGAGAATTTTACAAAATATTTAAGGAACAGTTAACTCTTATCACTCAGACTATTCCTAAAAATCCAAGAAGAAGGAAGGCTCAAACTTATTTTACAAAGCAAGCATCATCCTAATTTCAAAATCAGATAAAGAAACAACAAAAGAAGAAATAATATGCCAATATCACCAATGAAAAAAGACACTAAAATTCACAATATATTGGCAAAACACATCCCACAACATGTTAAAAAGATTATACACATTAACATATTAAAATGATCAGGTGGTATTCATCCCAGCAATGCAGGGATGGTATAACATTTGCATGATGTATCAATAAACATAATATATCACATAAACAAAAGCAAAGACAAAAGTCACATGCTAATATCAATAGAGACACAAAAAGCATTTGATAAGGTAGTACACATATTTATGATAAAAACACTCAGAAAAGTGGAAGTAGAAGGAGCATTCATAAACATGATAAAGACCATACACAAGAAGCATAAACCCAACATCATACTAGATGGAAAAAAAATGGAAAGTTCTTCCATTAAGATCAGGAGCAAGTCAAGATGTGCACTTTCATCAGTCCTCTTTAACATAGTATCAGAAGTCCTAGTCAAAGGGAGCAGACAAGAAAACGAAATAAAACCATCCAAATTGGAAAGGAAAAAGCAAAACTGTCATTGCACATGATATGATAGTGTACATACTAAACCCTATAGACTCCACCAAAGAGTTACTTGACCTAATAAATGAATCTGGTAATGTACTGGGGTTCAAAGTCAATATCAGAAGTATTATTAGAGGCAAAAATCAAAGGCATTTTTATACACCAACAATGAAAGAATAGAATCAGAAATCAAGAAAAAAATCCCAATTGTTATAGCAACAAGAAAAACAAAGTATTTAGGAATAAACTTTACCTAAAGGTGAAAGACCCGTACTCAGAAAACTGCTTAACACTGAAGAAAGAAATTAAGGAAGACACAAATAAATGGAGGCATAAACTGTGTTCATGGATTGGAATAATCAATATCATCAAAATGGCCATATACCCAAAACAATTTATAGGTCCAGTGCAATCCCCATTAAAATACCAATGACATATTTCACAGATATAGATTCACAAATATTTCAAGGATTTATATTGGGGATGGAAGATGGTGGCTCTACTCTAGGCAGCATTTTTCTCGGCTTCTGTGAAGAGGAGGGAAACCCGTGGGTCAGTGGAGAAACAGAGCAAGTGGACTAGATTACCAAATCACTTTTGAAAGCAGGAAATCAAAAATTATTGCACTCACTGAAAAACCAGATGGTAAGGAGACTGCTTCAGGGCAAAAAGGGCCCAGGGATCACCTCGGTGTCTAGGGGTGTGCAGCCCCCAGGCCCGGTGCTCCCGGGTCTGCCTCAGAGTTCCCGGGAGAGGGGAGTCGCTGCTCCCTCCCCCGAATACGGGGGTGAGCAACTTCAGGGGAGAACGTGTTGCTAGAAGGAACAGATTGGCCAGTTAGACTGGGAAAAAAATCGCCCAGGGACTATAAACACCCGCCCAGAGACCTGGGAGAAGTAAGGGCCTCTAGCTGACAGGACCAGGGGCAGCCTGGAAGAGTGCCCGCACCCCTAGCCCGGTGGAAGTGCAGATCAGGGGAGAGTACAGAGCCGGGCCGCACTCAGCTTGCACCCCATAGGGAGGCCTGAATCATGCGCCGTGATCCCAGGAGGTACATGGCACATGCTGCTCCTACAGTAGTGGCTCAGAAATTTCCAGCCAGCCCGACTGGGGGAGCCGGGAAAGGCGCCAACACCTGTTGGAGTGCGGTTTGGCGGGGATCACAGAGCTGGAAAGGGCTTGGCTCACGCACCATCGGGAAGACTGACTCACTCACACTGTGAACCCGGAAGGGTCTCCGAGAGGCACTTAGAGCGATCCTAGACCCCGAATCTCAAAAGTTCGGGGGAGGGGTATGCCCTTTTATGATTCCACGGAGGGCACAGTGAATCCCAAAACATCGCAGGTGCCTCCTGAAATCATAGAGCTGGAACCCTGCAGGACCCCAGAGTCCTGAAGAACGTGGAAGTGAGATCCAGACAGCTAGTTTCCTCTGGAGCACCCAGGGTACCTGACAGACTTGCTGAGATCTGGCTGGGAGAGAGAGAAGCATTTCAAAGGTCCCTCAGCCAGCTGAAGCCACCAAGATCAGAAAAACTGGTCTGGCCAGTTAGAAAGCAACAAGAGGTGTTTTTTTTTTGTTTGTTTCTCTGTTTAATTTTGTTTGGTTTGGTTTGGTTTCGTTTTTGTGGCTATTGTTGGTTGATTGATTTTATCTTGTGTTTTATGTGACATTTTATTTTTCAATTCTTATTATTTTTATCTTGCAATCCCTAATGTTTCTCTTCAATTCATCCTAATATTATTCTTTCCACTCCAAATTTATCTCTCCTGCACTCCATCTTCTACTTTTCTTTGCTTTTTTAAAAATCTTGCAAGTTACTGTAAATTTGTATTATCATTTTCTAAGTTTTCTGACATTTTTATTTTAATAATATTTTGGAATTCTTTTTCTTTCTGTATATTCTTCTTTGCTTGGCTGGTTATACTGTCATTTGATAGGTTCCCCTTGATATCTCAGTCACAAGGTGTTGATAAGTTACTATCCTTCATCTGTGTTCCATTAATACACCTCTCAAGGTTCTATACTCTTTATTCTTGTTGTCTAGACCTCATCGATTCTGCCACAAGACTCTCACTTTACTATTACTGCTAGTAAGACCTAGTCTGTACAATTGTAAATACTTCTCAATACCCCTACCTGATCTCAGCCCACTCTGCAATTTTCTGAACTATACTATTGTGGAGGTTGTCTCTATTCTTTTACACACTACTCCTATATACTAATCTTTAATCCAACCCTACCTTAGAATCTGACCTCCCACAGCCTCACAGCTTTCCAGATCCAACTAACAATCCTCTGGTCCCCAGTAAGAGTCTTACCTTCTTTCCATCCTTTCTAAAACGTGGGTAGTGGAGTGGAGGATCACGGTTAACACTATAAGGAGCCAAAGGAAAACCCATCTCTTCTCTACTGGCTGCTAATGTTAATATCATAGTATACTGTCTTGCTGTTCTAAACCATTATGCCTTATTCCTCCAATTGACCACAAAAAAGAGTAGGGGGAAGCTGCAAACACCAGGATACACAAAGGAGATTGCACCACTGAATCTCATAAATATTCTATGACAGAAGTTCACATCATAATTACAGGGAATCAGAACAGATCAAATTAACAAACAAGAAGAAAAAGAAGAAACCAATGAACAATGAGAAAACAAAGAAACAACCCCCAACTGAAAGGAAACAGGGAAGCCTCAGAAAAAAGGCTAAATGAAATAGAGGCAACTCAATTATCAGATAGTGAGTTCAAAACAATGATTACCAGGAAGTTCCATGAACTCACAATGAGCTTTCAGAAATTAGAGGGAAACTACATCAATCTCACTGAAAACTATATAAACATGAAAAAGGAAATAGAAACTCTCAACAAAGGTCAAGAGGAAATGAAGAATACAATTTCTGAATTGAAGAACACACTAGAAGGAATGAAGCAGGATCGATGAGGCAGAATATTGGATTAGGGAGCTGGAGGACAAAGTGGAAAACAACATCCAGAAAGAGCAAGAAAAGGAAAAGAGGCTCAGAAAGAATGAAGAGGGATTAAGAGAAATGCAAAACAATATGAAACGAAATAATATCCATATAATAGGGATACCAGAAGGAGAAGAAGAAGAGCAAGGCATCAAAAACCTAGTTGAACAAGTGATGAAGGAGAACTTCCCTAATTTGATGAGAGAAAAAGTCACACAAATCCAGGAAACACAGACAGTCCCAATCAAGAGGAACCCAAAGAGGCCCATCTCAAGACACATGATAATTAAAATTGCAAAATTTCAAGATAAAGAGAGAATCTTAAAGACAGCAAGGGAGAAACAGGAAGTAACATACAAGGGAGCCCCAATAAGGCTAACAGCTGACTTCTCAATGGAAACACTTCAAGCCAGAAGAGAATGGCAAGAAATACCCCAGGTAATGAGAACCAGATGTCTGCAACCAAGGCTACTATATCCACCAAGGCTCTCAATCAAGATAGAAAGCCAAATAAGAAGCTTCCCAGACAAAAGAAGTCTAAAAGAATACACCTCAACCAAACCAGCTCTGCAAGAGATTCTAAAAGGACTGCTTTAAGAAAGGGAGGGAAAAGAGACAGAGAGAGAGAGACAGAGAGAGAGAGGAACACACATACATAAAAGACAATGAATAAGTATCTATCAATAATAACCTTAAATATAAATGGATTAAATGCTCCACTCAAAAGACATAGAATAGCTGAATGGATAAGAAAAAAATGACCCAATATCTGCTGTCTACAAGAGACCCACCTCAAGATAAAAGACCTACATAGGCTGAAAGTGAAGGTCTGGAAACAAATCTTCCAAGCAAATGGACAGGAAAAAGCTAGGTTAGCAATACTCATATCACAAAAAATACACTTCCAAAAAAGGTCCATAGAGACCCAGAAGGTCACTTCATAGTACTCAAGGCAACAATCCATTAAGAAGACATAAATATTATAAATATATAGGCACCTAACATAGCAGCACCGAAATACATAAAGAAAATCTTAGAGGACTTCAAGAAAGATATAGACAGCAACAAAATTATACTGGGAGATTTTAACACCCCACTGTCAAAAATGAACAGATCTTCCAAACAAAATATCAACAAAGATATTGTGGCAATAAACAATAACCTTGATGCAATGGACTTTACTGATATATACAGAGTCCTCCATCCAAAAGAAGTTGAATATACATTCTTTTCAAATGTACACAGAACATTCTAAAAAATAGACCACATGATAGAGCACAAAGCAAGCTTCAAGAATTTCAAGAAAATTGAAATCATACCAAGGTTTGTCTCAGACCACAAGGGACTGAAGCTAGAAACCATCCACAAGGAAAAAATCCAAAAACACTCAAAATCATGGAGATTAAATAGCATGCTATTAAACAATGAATGGGTCAAGGATGATATTAGGGAAGAAATCAAAAGGTGTCTGGAAGCAAATGATAACAAACTCACAGCAACCCAAAACTTATGGGACACAGCCAAGGCAGTTCTGAGAGGGAAGTTCATAGAGATACAGGCCCACCTAAAAAGGTTAGAAACATTCCAAAGAAACCACCTAACCCTACGTCTACAAGAACTCGAGGAACAACAACAAAGGCAGCCCAGAGCACGCAGAAGGAACAAAATAACCAAGATAAGAGCAGAATTAAATAACATAGAGACTAAAAGCACAGTTCTAAGGATCAATGAATCCAAGAGCTGGTTCTTTGAAAAGATAAACAAAATCGACAAGCCTTTAAGCAGACTCATCAAGGAAAAAAGAGAGAAGACCCAAATAAACACAATCAGAAATGAAAGAGGAGAGATTACAACAGATACCACAGAAATGCAAAGGAGTGTAAGAAATTACTACAAAGAGCTGTATGCCGAGAAATTTGAAAACCTAGGAGAAATGGACATATTTCTAGAAAAATATAATCTTCCAAAACTCAATGAGAAAGAAGCAGAAAGCCTGAACAGACCAATAACAATGAAAGAAGTTAAAGCAGTAATCAAAAAACTCCCAACACACAAAAGCCCGGGACCAGATGGTTTCACAGGAGAATTCTACAAAGCATTTAAGGAAGAGCTAACACCTATCCTTCACAGACTATTCCAAAAAGCCCAAAAAGATGGGAGTCTCCCAAACTCTTTTATGAGGCTAACATCATCCTATTCCAAAACCAAATAGAGACACAACAAAGAAAGAAAACTTCAGGCCAATATCACTGATGAACATTGACGCTAAAATCCTCAACAAGACACTGGCAAGCCGCATCCAATAGTACATTAAAAGATCATACACCATGACCAAGTGGGATTCATTCCAGGGATGCAAGGATAGTTCAATATTTGCAAATCAGTAAATGTAATACACCACATAAAGAAAAGCAAAGACAAAAAACAATGATCATATCAATTGTTGTAGAAAAAGCATTTGATAAGGTACAGCACCCATTCATGATAAAAACACTCAGTAAAGTGGGAATGGAGACAACATTCCTCAACATAATAAAGGCCATATATGAGAGACCTGTAGCCAACATCATACTCAATGGGCGAAAATTAAAATCTTTTCCACTAAGATCAGGAACAAGACAAGGATGTCCACTTTCACCACTTCTATTCAATATAGTACTGGAAGTGTTAGCCGCAGCAATCAGACCAGAAAAAGAAATAAAAGGTATCCAAATCAGAAAGGAGGAAACAAAACTGTCACTGTTTGAAAATGACATGATAGTATACATAGAAAATCCTACAGACTCTACCAAAAAACTGCTTGACCTAATAAATGAATTTGGCAAAGCAGCAGGATACAAAGTCAATATGCAGAAATCAAAGGAATTTCTGTACACCAACAATGAAAGAGCAGAAACAGAGATCAAGGAAAAAATCCCATTTGAAATAGCAAAAAGAAAAATAAAATATCTAGGAATAAATCTAACCAAAGAGGTAAAAGACCTATATTCAGAAAACTACATAACACTGAGGAAAGAAATCAAGGAAGACACAAACAAATGGAAACATATACCGTGTTCATGGATTGGAAGAATTAATATCATCAAAATGTCCATACTACCAAAAGCAATTTACACATTCAATGCAATTCCCATTAAAGTACCAATAGCATATTTCACAGAAAAAAAAAAACAAACACTTCAAAAATTTATATGGAACCATAAATTATCCCGAATAACTGCTGCAATTTTGAGAAAGAGGAGTAAAGTAGGAAGGATCACAATACCCGATGCTAAACTATACTACAAGGCCACTGTAATCAAAACAGCCTGGTACTGGCATAAAAACAGGCACATAGACCAATGAAATGGAACAGAGAGCACAGAAATAAGCCCAAGTCTCTATGGTCAAATAACATTTGACAAAGGAGGCAGCAACATAAAATGGAGTAAAAATAGCTTCTTCAACAAATGGTGTTGGGAGAACTGGACAGCCACCTGCAAAAAAATGAAACTTGAGCACCAACTTACACCATATACAAAAATAAATTCAAGGTGGATAAAAGACTTAAATATAAAATGTGACACCATTAAAGTGCTAGAGAAGAACATAGGTAGGAAAATCTCAGATATTTCACAAAGAAACTTTTTTACTGACTTGTCCCCTAGAACAAGGGACATAAAGGAAAGAATAAACAAATGGGACTTCATCAAAATTAAAAGCTTCTGCACAGCTAAAGAAAACAGTATCAAAATAAAAAGAGAACCAACTGTATGGGAAAACATATTTGCCAATGATACCTCAGACAAGGGTTTAATCTCCAAAATATTTAAAGAACTTACACGACTCCACTCTAAGAAGACAAGTGACCCAATTAAAAAATGGGCAAAGGACTTGAACAGACACTTCTCCAAGGAGGACATACATAAAATCCAAAGGCACATGAAATGATGCTCAATATCGCTAGCCATCAGAGAGATGCAGATTAAAACCACAATGAGATACCACTTCACACCAGTCAGAATGGCCATCATAAACAAAGCAGCAAACAACAAGTGTTGGAGAGGCTGTGGAGAAAGGGGGTCCCTAGTGCACTGTTGGTGGGGCTGCAGACTGGTACAACCACTATGGAAAGCAGTATGGAACTTCCTCAGAAAACTAAAAATGGATCTGCCTTTTGACCCTGAAATTCCACTGCTGGGACTCTATCCTAAGAATACTGAAACACCAGTTCAAAAGAACCTATGCACCCTGCTGTTCACAGCAGCACAATTTACAATAGCCAAGTACTGGAAGCAATGTATGTGCTCATCAGTAAATGAATGAATCAAAAAACTGTGGTACATTTACACAATGGAATTCTATGCAGCAGAAAGAAAGAAGGAGCTCCTACCCTTTGCAACAGCATGGATGGAACTGGAAAGCATTATGCTAAGCAAAATAAGCCAGGTGGTGAAAGACAAATACCACATGATATCACCTTTAACAGAAATCTAAACAACCAAACAAAAACAAAGTAGCAAAATATAACCAAAGACACTGAAATAGGGGATAGCCTGACAGTGACCAGAGGGGAGAGAAGAGGGAATTTCAGGGGGGAATGGGTAGGGTTTACAGGAACAAATTCAAAGGACACATGGACAAAAACTAGGGGTGGGGGGTAATGGGGGGGAAGGGGGGAGGGTTGGGTGGGTGGGCTGGAATGGGAGAAGGGGGGAGAAAACTGTACTTGAATAATGATTAAATTTTAAAAAGTAAAAATTAATTAATTAATTAATTAATTAAAAAGAAGATATGGAATCCAAATAACACTGAAATAGGGGATAGCCTGACAGTGACCAGAGGGGAGAGAAGAGGGAATTTAAGGACACAGTGGGAAGGGTTCACAGGAACAAACTTAAAGGACACATGGTCATTAACTAAGGGGAGGGTGGTAATGGGAGGGATGTGGCAATGGGTGGGAGGGGGAACTGGATTGGGAGTAAAAAGGAGAAAACTGTATTTGAACAATGATTAAAGTAAAAAAAAAGAATTTATATTGAACCATAAGTGATTCTGTATAGACACAGAAATTTTGGGAACGAAGAATAAAGTAGGAAGGATGATGAGACGTGATATCAAACTGTACTACAAATCCACTTTAATAAAAACAGTATGGTAATGGCACAGGAACAGATAGACGAATGAAACAGACTAGAGAGCCCAGAAATAAACCCAAGTCTTTATGGTCAATTTATATTCAACAAAGAGGGCAGAAGTAGAAAATGGAGTAAAAATGGCCTCTTCAACAAATGGTGTTGGGAAATCCAGACAGCTACATACAAAAAAAAATGAAACTTATCCACCAACATACACCATATACAAAAATAAATTCAAGGTGGGTAAAAAAGTTAAATATAAGCTGTGACACAATGAAAGCCCTAGGGGAGAACACAGGCAGAAAAACTGAGATATTCAATGCAGTAATATTTTCTCCAATATGTCCTCTAGAGCAAGAGACATAAAAGAAAGAATAAACAAATGGGATCTCATCAGATAAAAAGCTTCTATATGGTTAAAGAAAACAGCATTAAAATAAAAAGAGAACCAACCTTATGGGAAAACATATTTGCAAATGATATCTCAGACAAGTGTTTGATCTCCAAAATATATAAAAAACTCACAAGACTCCACTCCAGGAAGACAAAAAACCCAATTAAAAACTTGAACAGACACTTCTCCATGAAGGACATATAGTGGAAACATGAAAAGATGTTCAGCGTCACTAGCCATCAGAGATGCAAATTAAAACCACAATGAGATACCACATCATACCAGTGAGAGTAGCAATCATAAACAAATCAACAAACAACAAGTGTTGGAGAGAATGTGGAGAAAAGGGAACCCTAGTGCACTGTTGGTGAGGAAGTAGATTGGTGCAGCCACTGTGGAAAACAGTATGGGATTTCTTCAAAAAATGAAAAATGGAACTGCCTTTTGACCCAGCAGCATTGCCATTAGTATTATATCCTAAGAATCCTAAAACATTAATTCAAAAAAACTTTTTCACCGCAATGCTCATAGCAGCACAGTTTACAATAGCCAAGTGCTAGAACAAACCTAGGTGCCTATCAGTAAATAAGTGGCTCAAAACTATAGTACATTTATACAAAGGAATACTACACAGTTGAAAGAAAGAAGGAGCTCCTTCCCTTCAGGACAGCATGGATGGAACTGGAAAGCATTAGGCTAAGTGAAACAAGCCAGGTGGTGAAAGACAAATATCATATGATCTCACCTATTAGTGGAACCTAATCAACAAATAAAAAGCAAACAAAATTTAACTAGAGATATTGAAGCAAAGAACAGCCTGACAGTAATCACATAGGAGGGGGTAAAGGAATAATAGGGCATCATTGGTGGGGGGGCATCAAGGTACATGTATGAAACACACATGGACAAAGCCAAAGGGGGTGGGTGTGGGTGTGGGTCTGGACTATGGAGATGTTTGGGGCAATAGAGTCTTGGTGGGGTGATAATGGAGACAATTGTACTTGAGCAACAATAAAAAAATTGCTAAGTTTTGGAAGAATAGGTAGAAAGGAAAATACAAATAAAATGACAATTTTTGTCCTTTTAACAGTAAAAATGACTAGACTCCAGCTTTGTATTAGAGAGCTAAAAGTAGGCAATTAGCATTTTTATATTAGCAAACACATTCCATAACCTGTAGAAACATAGGCCTTTTGATCAGCAAATATGAGACACACTTTTATGAGAGCTATTATAAAAGAAAACTCACTGATTTAAAAAAATTACCAGTGAACTAAGTTAAATTGATTTGTTTACATGACCAAAGCTAATTCTTCTTGAAATCTACCTTCCTAATGGCTCAGAAATGATTTTTAGAGGATCATGCATTTGTACATAAAAAGCAGACTTCACTTTTTTTGAGAAATCCAGAATATTTTAGCAGAGTAAACAGTTCATCCTTTTAAGAGAGGTAATTTTACCTTCATCCTCATGAGAGAGGGAGATACTAGATTTTTATGAAAGTCAGATAGACTTTTAAACTTCTCAGTTCTCTGTCACAAACCGGTAACATGGGCTGGCCTGTTACACCTTGCTGGCCATGTTCTCCACATGCTGTTTCTAAAAAACAATGGCCTGCTTTAATTTATTTCCCAGGCATGGTAAAATTTAAACTCTATGTCCACTAGCTGGGAAGGATTTATTTCCAAAGCCCCATGTAATCACCAGAGCTTCCTTCATCTTACTTTAAAGACAAGTTTTAAAGTAACTTCTCTGAATCATTAAGTGGTTCTCTTTCCTTAATGAATTATTCCTATGTAAAAACATGAATGTTCGAATATAAGCACTTTTCTTCCATTCCCCAGACCATTAGAAAAACAATTGCAATTGTGCAATGGTGTAGTAAGTTGGAGAACTATTTAGTTGCCATGTTTCCCATATCTAAAGTATACACAGGCCAGCAATGTTAATATAGAAAATCAATTCCTTCTTAGACATTGGATGCTAGCTGTACATGTGCCAATATGCTGAATTCTGCCCAGTGGATCCCTCCAGGAGAAAAAACAAACAAACAAACAAACAAACATCTCAACAATAAAACAAAAAACTCCTGATGACACAAAAATACCAGATGAAGGGATTCTAGGAAAATCAATGGACTACAACTTTTATCTGATTAAACTTTTTTACCTGAATTCTAAATTTAATGCTTTTCTTTATCTTATAAAAAGTCAGCTTGAGATGAGATGTTGAGATAGATTTTGGGGTTTGTTTTTAATTACATAACCTGCCATATTCTCAGATTGCTGTTCTAAATTAAGCACCCATAAAGATTCAGCTGAGTTCTGTCTAGGGCCTGATATAGGAGTGTGTGCCCCAGCTCCCTCACTACTCAGACTCTTAGCTAGTCCTCAGACCTTTCTCCCTCAGACCCAGACACAGGGACATTTAGTCTCATCTTGCCTATAGATAAGTATCAAGTTAAAGAAGTGGAAGGGAGAATAGCAGCCATGTAGGTATAAGCTGAGTCCACTTGCTCTAGACTCCAACTTGGATTCTTGACTGAACTGACAAATAACCTGACCAGTCAATGGAATCCTAGTGAATATGAAATTTTGAGCCAAGGTATACAGTAGACACTTCACAACAGGCAGTAAGGAGATTATATCAGTTGAAGCTAAAATATCCCATGCATGGTGCCTGCAGGTACAGAGATATTGATCAGAAACCACAGCTTTGTGGCTTTCTGGGAAAGTAGGGACCCAATCCCAAGTGGGAAGCCCATAGATCTGTGCCAGGAATGACTTGGGAGGATATGTGATGTCAGGGAAGTCCAGGCTACACACACAGTGAACAGCTCATCATCATACCTGCAGTGCCAAATGTCAACTGGCAGAGTGCCAGAGAAAGAGAGTGAGGCTCTATTTGCACCTGGGTTGAGTAGAGGAAGACTCCAGCCAGACATGCCCATAGAGTACTACTGACTTTTTGAGAAGTGGTGTGAGCAGAAAGCCAGACAGTATCTTGGGACTACAGTGGATATGCCATAGAAAGAATTCTGAAAGGGCAGGGAACTGATGTGCAGCTGCCTTGACAACAAAGGAACAAGAACTGAAAGTGCAGTTTGCTGTCACTGAATACATCTGGGTAGGGAGATCAGAAAGTATGCAAGCAAATGGATGTCTCTCCACATCCCAGTGCAGCTGGCAAGCTAGGGCTACATGAAATGGAGAGTTCAGACCTGAGTTTACTATGAGAGTGGTGGGCTAGAAATTAGGAAAGAGTTGAGCTCCTGAGATTATTTACAGCCAGGTAGGACCTCCTTCCCCAACACCTTCCTCCACAGAAATCAAACCTCTAGGAGGGGATCAACTACCCAGCCTCACCTCCTGCAGGATTCCAGAACAGGTAAGATAGGCTCAAGAACCCCATGCTAGATGCATATTCATAGGAGAAAGGAAGAAGAATCTCCAAAAGGAGGACCCATTTTGAACATCTCTGTAGGAGACAAAATACACTGAGGCTTAGGGTACTATTCTACTGAGGTCTGCAAGGCAGAGACATAAGAAATTGTTGCAGCAAAAGGTAATCAGGGCCCCACCCTGCCCCAGTTCACACACAGAGCTGTCAATAGCACCAAGCAGGAAAGAGCTGACCCTCTTCTACAGATTGCCTCCCTCTCGAAATGGACAAGTAGTTCACCAGAAACTATACAGTATTGGAAATAAATGGGGACAGACCAAGATAGGTGGCACAGGGGCAGAGGGAACACACCTATGACTTTTCCTAGAAGACTGAACAGTTGCTCCAGTGATGAACCACAGGTCTCATCCTTCAGATCAAAATAGAATCTCTAGACTCAGGTGAATTTGCTACATTTGGTGCTGCCAGGAGCTGGATGACACACCCATGGTTGTTGAGCAAGTAAATAAGCAAGCAGCAGAGTGAGAAGACAGAAGGCAAGTAGTAAAATCTGCTAAGACGAATTTCGCCTTGTTCTCTAAAATTTGCATTATTTTTTCTCTTGCTTAACGCTTTAACATTTCTTCATTTACTCAAAGTATATGACAACTAACACTATTTTTGTATTTTATTTTTCCTTCTTTTTACTTATATTTTATATACTATTTTATTTTTATTTCAAATGTCACATAGTATACTTCCCTTCGTGTTAACTCCATTTTGCCCTCTTCCTACAATTTTCATGGTAAATTTTATTTCCTCACTCTATATGCTTTGTTTCTATCCTGTACTCCTACTATTTCTCTTCCCACTATTCTCTCAAAATCTTTCTCCTGCTTTTAGTTGGTTCACAGTATATTTCACTTTCTTATAATATTCTTACTTTTCTTTCCACCTTTATTAATTGTGGCTTGTTTGGCATGAATATTTGGCATTATTGCCAGTTTTCTTCAAATATATTCCTATTTGTTCACTAATTTTTTAAAATTTCAAATGTTATAGGGCACTATCCCCCTGTCTTATGCAATTTGCTTTCTTATAGCCCTTGCTTATTTGAGTTTGAAATTTTACTTTTTCCCATTTCTTAACCTGGATTCTATTCCTTACCCATCATTTCTTACCTCTCTATCATCTTAAAATTATTTTCTTTACTGTAGACATTTCATTATCTTACCTACTTCTTATAATATTCTTATTCTCTTTCTATCTGTATTAATCTTTACTCATCTGTTGTTGTTATTTACCATGTTGTAGTTTTTCTTCAATTTTGTTCCTATTGGTTCACTATTTTTTTAATTTTATTTGAAACATCATATTATACTCTTCCTTTTTCTTAATCCATTTTTCCATCACCCACACTATTTTTAATTACATTTTATATTTTATTTTCTCCCTTTATTCACTTTTATTCTATGCCCTACTCATTATTTCTCCTCCCTCTACTTTCTCAAGATCATTTTTCTATCCTTTCATCATCTCAATTTTATAACATTCTAAATCACTTTCCACTTTTACTTGTTTTAAATATAATATACTTTATTGATTATGCTATTACAGTTATCCCATTTTTCTCTCCCCTTAATTTGCCTCCAGCCTGTAACACCCCTCCCACAATTATTCCCCACCATAGTTCCCTGGATCATACACATAAGTTCTTTGGCTTCTCCATTTCCCATATTAATCTTAACCCCCTATTTTGTACCTACCATTTATACTTCTCATTCTCTACACCTTTTCTCCTATTCTCCCTCCTTCCCCTCCTCGCTGATAATTCTCTACATGATCTTTATTTCTATTACTGTTACTAGTTGTTTTCTTAGTTCATTTTTGTTGTTTTTTGGGGGGGGGGGGTCAGCTATTGATAATTGTGAGTTGAACTCTTTTAACTTGGCCATATCTAGGAAGCACTTTATCTGCCCTTCCATTCTAAATAATAGCTTTGCTGGATAGAGGAATCTTGGATGTAGGTCCTTGCCTTTCATTACTTAGAATACTTCTTTCCAGCCTTTTTTGCCCATAAGTTGTTTTTTTTTTTTTTACAGAAATTAGCTGATTGTCTTATAGGCACTCCTTTGTAGGTAACTCTCTCCTTTCCTGTTGCTACTTTCAAGATTCTCTCCTCTTTAATCTTGGATAATGTGATTATGATGTGCCTTTGTGCACTCTTCCTTGGGTCCAACTTTTTCAGGACTCTCTGAGCTTTCTGGACTTTGTGGAAATCTATTTCCTTTTCCAGATTGGGGAAGTTCCCCTTCACTATTTTTTAAAGTAAGTTTTCATCTTCCTACTCTTGTTCTTCTCCTTCTGGCACACTTATGATTCAGGTGTTGGAATGTTTAAAGTCATTCCAAAGGTTCATAAGCATGTTCTCATTTTTCTGAATTCTTATTTCTTCATTCTGTCCTGGTTGAATGTTTATTTCTTCCTTCTGCCCGAACTATTGATTTCAGTCCTGGTTTCCTTTCTTTCACTGTTGGTTCCCTGTATATTTTCATTTTTGTTTTACTTTCATGACTTTCACTTTTTCCTCTGTTTTGCAACCATACTCAACTATTTGTGTGAGCATCCTGATTACCAGTGGTTTGAACTGTGCATCTGATAGGTTCAGTATCTTTCATCACTTATATTTTTTTCTGGAGCTTTGATCTGTTTTTTCATTTGGGCCATATTTTTTTTTGCTCAGTATACCTGTTACATAGTAAGGGGCGGGGCCCCTTAGTATTCACCAGAGTGGGGCAACCCACATCACTGTGTTGTGGCACTGTACATGGGGGAGAGGCCCAAGAGGCAATAATGCCACTTGCTTCAGCTTTCAGTCACTTCATCTGCTACTCACAATCAAATTGAGTACTTCTGGTGCTGATTCCCTGGTGGGTGGGTTTGTATACATTTTCAGGTGGGTTTGTGCATCTGTCCAGCAAATTCTCCTGTGAGGTTGGGAGTTTCTCTTGCTGCCTCAACCCCTGCAGGTTTTTCAATCAGATGTTTGGAGGCTTTATTCCTTGTGCTGGAACCCTGGATTGTGTGGTCTGTCTCACTCCCAGTTCTTCATCTTGGCTTATCCATGTGCAAATGTGGGACTACCCAGTCTGCCAGCTTCCACCTTACCTGGTCCATCAGCCACCACCTTGTCCATCCTGGTCCCCCAGCCACCACATTGCTGTAAGTGCTCTTCACCCTAGCTGCTCATCTCTGCTTCTCTAACTGGTCTGGATGAATGTTTCTTCTCTAACTCCTTGGTTGACACACTTCCATATAGTTCAATTTTCTAGCAGTTTTGGTTATTTTTTATTTAAAATTTTTTTTGGTATTTCTTCTGGTTATGTGAAGAGGCAAAGTGTGTCTACCTACACTTTGCATTGGCCAGAAGCTCTTTCCACCTTTATTAATTTTTGCTTATTTGCTGTTGATATTGCTGATATGGTAGGGGATATTCTTGCTGGCATGGAATTGGCCTTCTGAATAGTATTGCTTGTTAACCAGCACCTGTACAACATTATACAATACATGGTAGGGTTTGTGACTCCTAGTCAGCTAGCCAGAGAGAAGAGCCCATCAATGAATGAGCCATGAATAATTACAGCCCAAGTACAATACAGAACCACATAAAATGTATAAAGGGCATCTCTAGAGAATCCAGCTCAGGAGACAAAGAGACTGCACCACTGAATCCAAAAGAACTCCTATCACAGAAAGAGATCAAACAGAGAGGCAGTCAAAATGGACCAGTCAGAGACACCAAAAAAAGAAAAAGAGAGAGAGAGAGAGAAAACAAATAAAGCCACTTAAAATAGAGAGACAAAAATATATTTCCAATAGAAAGGAAAGGAGGAATCCCCAGAGAAAGAGCAAATGACACTAAGGCAAGCAATCTATCAGAAATACTATTCAAAATGATGGATATGGGAATGCTCAAGAACCACCATGAGAACTACAAGGAAATTTGTGGGTGCCACAAAGAACTTAGGGAAATCACATCATCATGAAAATGAAATAGAAATTAGGACTAATATTAGGATAAATGAAGAATACAATAACTGAGATGAAGAATACACAGGAAGAAATCAAATGTGTGCTAGATCAGGCAGAGTACTGAATCAGCAAGCTGTAAGAAAACGTAGGAAAAAACATACAGTCAGAGCAACAAAATGAAAAATACTGAAACAGAAAGAGGATAGTTTAAGGGATCTTTAGGAAAGCATGAAATGTAGCAACATTCTTACTGTAGGAATATCAGAAGAGGAAAAGAGCAAGGGATAGAAAACCTTTTTTTAAAAATGATGATAGAAAACTTCCTAACTTGGTGAGGGAAAAAGTGATGCAAGTTGAAGAAGCACAAAGAGACCCAATAATGATGAACCCAAAAGGGCCCACTCCAAGACAAATCATAATTAAAATGCCAAATATTAAATACAAAGAGAGAAAACTTAAAGGCAGAAAGGGAAAAACAGTCAGTAATCTACAAAGGAGATCCAGAAGGTTATCAGCTGATTTCTCAACAGAAACAATACCAGTTTGAAAGCATTTGCATGAAATACTAGATATAATAAAAAAAACAAGGGCCTACAATAAAGAATACTCTATCCAAGAAAGCTCTCATCTAAAATGGAAAGCAAAAAGAAAAAAAAAGCTTCCCACACTATTGTAGGCTAAGAGTGCACCTCCACCAAGCAAAGACTGCAGAAAATGTGAAAGAGACTGCTATGAATATAAGAAAGGAGAGGAAGAGAGTATGGAAAGTATGGTACTTTCCATATGGTACAAGTATGGAAAAATGGTACTGAGTAAGTATCTATAAATAATACTTTAAATATAAATAGATTAAATGCTCTGAAAAAAAGATCTAGAGTTGCTAAATGGGTAGAAAATCATGACCCACACATATGTTGCCTACAATAAACCCCACCTTGGGACTAAATATCAACAACAGCTGAAAGTGAAAGGGTAGAAAAAATATTTCAAGCAAACAAACATGAAAAAAAGCAGGGTAACAGTACTTATATCAAACACAATAGATTTCAAAACAAATCCATATACAGAGACAAAAAAGGCACTACATAATCCAAAAAAGAATAGTACATCATGAAAATATAACCCTTATAAACATATATGCAACCAATATAGGAGCACTTAAATATATAAGAAAAATATTAGAGGACTTCAAAAAGACATTGATAGCAACACAGTCATCATAGGGGATTTTGGCACCCCACCATCAACAATGGATATACCTTCCAAACAAAAAAAAATCACAAATATGGTGGCATAGAACAACACAATGGATCAAGTGAACTTAATTGATACATACAGAACCTCTGACTCTAAAAAAACAAAACACCCATTCTTTTCAAATGCACATGGGTCACTTTCAATATAGACTACATGGTAGGACACAAGAGAGACTCAACAAAATCAAGGAAATTGATATTATATGAATCATATGCTCCGATCACAATAGTCTGAAAGTAGAAACCAATCTCAAAGAAAAATCTCAAAAACATTCAAATACATGGAAACTGTTGCGCGTGGGTCACCAGCCAGCAGTGACCACAGAATGCTGTGGATGGCTCGCCGAAAAACACGCAAGAAAAACATACACAGAGACAACCAGGTCCTGTGCGGAAGTAGGGACAGAATGGCCACCCCCCCTAGTGGGGAGGGCCCTGATTTACCGTCCATACATGCTTTTATTGGGCTCATTTTGCATAATAATTCAGGTAAAGTACAGTACTTATCAGGGAGAAGTAAGGAACTATAGAAAACAAGGAACTCTGCAGGTCTATTGAGTCAGGGTCAAAGAGCTGTAAGACTTTGAGGAACAAACTTCCTCCTTGGACCCCTCTCATTCAACTGAGAGCATTCTAAACAAAGCAGGTTTCACAGTAATTTACATGTTCTTTGTTAGGCCTGATCACCTGAGGAATCTGCCCTTTCAGCACAGAGCTGCACCACCCTGTCATTGTTTCAGGCTTAGCACAGGAACTAAGGCAATAAGGAGATTTTCTCCCAGACGATGAGAACTCAGGCTATGTCAAAGCCGAGGAGCGAGGGTCCGTCACCCTCTATTGCTGCAGCCCCAAAGTCCTTCTTTTGGGGGGCCTCCCAAAGTGATCGTGCCTGGCTTAGGTCACCCCCCCATGGGGAATCTTACCCGTCTTTGGCTAACCGACCAAGCTTTTTGGGGTTCAGCAGCAGAAGCAGCATTCCTGCCAGGGAGACAAGCTTTTGTCTCCTTGCTGGCTGACGGTTCCAAGGGCATTCCCTTAGCCTTAGCCTAGGCGGGGGTTTCAGCTTCTGATACCAGTCAGGGCAGTTCCCAACAGGAAACTAATTAACATGTTATTAAATAATGAATGGGTTCACAATGAGATCAAGGAAGAAATAGAAAAAGTATCTTGAAAAAAAATGAAAGAGACACACAACAGTCCAGAACTTATGGGGCACAGCAAAGGCAGTCTTGAAAGGGAAGACTACAGCAATTCAGGCCTACCTAAAAAGATAAAAACATTTCAAGAAACAACTTAACCCTACGCCTACAACAACTGGAGGGACAAAAACAAACAAAGCCCACAGTAGAAGAAGAAAGGAAATAGTCCAGATCAGAGTAGAATTAAGTGTCATATAGACTAAAAGAACAATTCGAGGATCAATAAATCCAGGAACTGATTCTTTGAAAAGTTAAACAAAATTGAAAAAACTTTCAGCATACTATTTCAGAAAAAAAGGAGGACCTAAATAAATAAAATCATAAAATCATAAATGACAGGAGCAAGATTACAACAGGTACCACAGAAATAGAAAGGATTGTTAGAAAGTGCTATGAACAGCTATGTGCCAAGACATTTGAAAACCTTGGTGAAATAGACAAATTTGTAGAAAAATATAATCTTCCAAAACCAAATCAAGAAGAAGCAGAAACCCTGAACAGACTGAGAACAACTTTTGAAGTTGAAGAAATAATCAGAAAACTCTGTGTGCACAAAAACCCTGGGCTAGAAGATTTCACAGGAAAATTTAAAAAAACATTTAAGGAGGAGCTAACCCCTATCATCTCAGACTATTCTAAAAAACTTAGAGGGATGTAGATTCCCAAACTCTTTTTTATGGAGCCAGCATCATACTAATCCAAAACAGATAAAGATACAACAAAGAAAGAAAAGTTCAGGCCAATATCTCTGATGAATATAGATGTTAAAATCCTCAAAAAATGTATCAACAACTACATCCAGCAATACATGAAAAAGATCATATATCATGATCAAGTAGGATTCATCCCAGAGATCCCAGGAATGCAAGGGTGGTACAATATTCACAAAACAACCAACATAATACACCACAAAAACAAAAGGAAAAATAAAAATCACATGATCATATCAATAGATGTGGAAAAGCATATTATAATGTACAGCACTCATTTATGATAAAATTTCTGAATGAAGTGGGAGTAGAGGGAACATACCTCTACATAATAAAGGCTGTATATGAGAGACCTATAGCCAATATCATACTCAATGGGAAAAAACTAAAACCTTTCGCAGGAAAAGCAGGAACAAGACTAGGATGACTGCTTTTTCCACTTTTATTCAACATAGTATATTGGATGACTTAGCCACAGTGATCAGACAAGAAAAATAAATAAAAGGCATCCAAATTGGAAAGGAAAAAGCAAAACAGTTATTTTTTTTTGCCAATGGCATCATAGTGTATATAGAAAATCCTATAGACTCAAGCAAAAAATTACACAACCTAATACATGAATTGGCAAAACAGTGGGATACAAAGTCAATATTCAGAAATTGAAGGCATTTTTTTGTGCAACAATAAAATATCAGAAACAGAAATCAGGGAAAAAATCCCATTTGATATAGCAACAAGGAAAATAAAATGCATAGGAATAAACCTAACCAGGAGGTAAAAGACTGTAACCAGAAAACTACACAACACTGAAGAAAGAAATTAAGGAAGACACAAAATAATGGAAGCCTACACTGTATTTATGAATTGGAAGAATTAATACCATGAAAATGTCTGTACTACCCAAACCAATTTATGGATTGAATGTAACCCTTATTAAAATACCAATGACAAATTTCACAGATATAGAAAAAATTTTTCAAAAATTTATATGGAACCATAAGTGACCCCAAATAGCCAAAGCAATTTTGAGAAAAAAGAACAGTAGGAGGGATCACAATACCTGATATCCACAGATATTACAAGACACAGTTTTCAAAACAGTCTGGTACTGCATAAGACCAGACACATAGAGCAATGGAACAGAACAGAGAGCCCAGAAATAAACCCAATTATTTCAATTATCTCTATTATCAATTAATATTTGACAAAAGGGACAGAGGCATAAAAGGAATAAAAATAGCCTCTTCAACAAACGGTGTTGGGAGATCTGGACAGCTACATACAAAAAAATGAAAATCTCTCACCAACTCACACCACAGAGGAAAAAAATACCTCAAGATGGATAAAAGATTTAAATATAAGTGTGACACCATAAAAGTCCTAGAGGAGAACATAGGCAAGAAAATCTCAGATATTCCATACAGCAATATTGTCACCAATATGTCCTCTAGGGCAAAGAACATGAAAAAAATAATCAAAGGGGGCTTCATCACAATAAAAAACTTCTTCATGGCTAAAGACAACATCAGCAAAATGAAAAGGGAATCAATCATTTGGAAAACATATTTGCCAATGATACCTCCAATAAGAGTTTGATCTCCAAATTATATAAAGAACACACATGACTCCAGTGCAGGAAGACAAAAATTCCAATTAAGAAATGGGCCAAGGACCTGAACAGACACCTCTCCAAGGAGGACATACATAGGGCTGAGAGACTATGAAAGGATATTTAAATCACTAGCCATCAGACAGTTGCTAATTAAAACCACAATGAGATACCACTTCACTAAGGTCAGAATGGCCATCATAAAAGTATTTCAAACCAGTGCTGATGAGGCTATAGATCAAAGGGAACCCTCATGCTTCTTGGTGGGAATGTGACAGGAGGAGACACTGTGCAAAATAGTGTGGGATTTCCTCAGAAAGCTGCAAATCAAACTGCCTTTTGACCCAGCAGTTCCACTGCTGGGATTAAATCCTAAGAATCCTCAAACACCAGTCCAAAAGAACTTTTGCACCTTAATATTCATAGCAAAACAATTTACAATAGCCAATAACAATGTAAGTGTCCATCAGTGAATAAATGGATAAAAAACCTGTGGTACCTTTACACAACAGAGTTCTGCACAGCAGAAAGAAAGGAGCTTCTACCCTTCATGATCACATGGAAGGATCTGGAGAGCAATATGCTAATGAAATAAGCCAAGCAGTGAAATACAAATACCATGTGATTTCACCTATACATGGAACCTAATCAACAA
Source organism: Phyllostomus discolor (assembly GCF_004126475.2). Lineage (NCBI taxonomy): Eukaryota > Metazoa > Chordata > Mammalia > Chiroptera > Phyllostomidae > Phyllostomus > Phyllostomus discolor. Next base: position 4,141,304 of record NC_050199.1, read on the forward strand.
AACAAATAAGCAAGTGAAATATAATCAGAGACATTGATATAAAGGATGGACTGATGCTAACCAGAGCAGAAAGTGAGGGGAATAACTGGGAGAAATGGGGAAGGGTCAACAAGGAACATGTATAAAAGACATATGGACAAAGCCAAAGTGGGGCAGGATTGAGGGGAGTGGCTGGGGGGAAATGGAAAGAACTGTTCTTGAACGTCAATAAAAAATAAAATAAATAAGTAAATTTTAAAAATAAATACAATTTTGAAGGGGCATTCAAATATATATACACATATAAACACACACAAACACACACACAATTGGAGAAAACTGTCTAACACAGCAATACCAACAACAAATGAGGTAAGAGTAATACAGGTAGGCTGGGAATAAAAGGGAAATAGAAAGAATATAAAGATTAACAGATGCATAGAGGAAAAAGAAGTGATTTTGAGGGGATAGAGGGAGTAAGGATACTAAGACTCAGAAATAAGACCAGGCTAATACAGAGGGAGAAAAAGAAAATTTAAAATAAAAAATAGGGCAGGATAAGGTAAAATGGAATAGGGGAGAAGAACATTAAGATTTTAGATCTGAAATACAAAATTAGTGTTTATCTAGAAATAAAATTGAAAAAAAAAATGCAATCTCCACCTTACCCACAACCAAAAAGCAAAGACTGATTAAGGTAGAGAAGTAATAAGACTATTTTAAGAGGGTAAAAATATGAGCTGACTAATAACAAGCAAAAATTATTTTGATAACCCTTGTTTGTGTGATTCAGTGGATTGAGCCTGGGCCTGCAAACCAAAGGGTCGTGGGTTCGATTCCCAGTCAGGTCACATGCCTGGGTTGCAGGCCGGTGGTGAGCGCACAAGAGGCAACCATATGTTGATGTTTCTCTCCCTCTTTTTCTCCCTCTCTTGCTCTCTCTCTGAAAGTAAATAAATAAAAACTTTAAAAAAATGTTTTGATAGGCTGGAAGGGGGAGAAATAGTAAGAGTGCAGAATAGAAACAAGTCACAGCAAGAGAAAAAACAATTTAGAATAAAATAAAACAGGAGGAAGGAAGAAGGTAAAATGAATAACACAAGGGCAGAGCAAAATATAAAATTTGAAATAAACTATAACACAAAACCTGGCGACCTATATTTGGCCCAACAATTGAAGGACAAGAAATCAATGTTTAAAACATGCTCTATGCATTAGAGAAAATAGCACCAGTCATAAAGAAAACTGAAGGGGATCAGGGCCCAAGGAACTATAGTTTGCAGTCTCTCATGAAGGGACTTTTCAGTTTTTCTTCTTTCACCTGTGGCAACATACCCAGCATGAGACTCCAAACCTTGATGTCACTAATCTGCAGGGCCTATAATCCCACCTGTGGGAGTTCAACTCACCTGTGTGTGAGGGGAACTGGCTGACTGGAGCAAATCTCAGGCATTCAGGTCCTGCCTTCCAGCCCTGGGCCTGTCATTTTCTCACAGGTAGTTTGACCTGAATTTTTCCTTGCTTACAAGCTGTGCTGAGTTACACCCTGCAGTTTCTTCAGTGTGACATTATCCCTCTGACTTTTGGTTAGCAGAGTCAGTTCACCCACTGGCACATGCTGTAAGGTCTGAGTCCCCGCCAAGTCTCTAGCTTCGCCTCAGCTCACCTTTTAATAGTTTCTGTGTGGTTCCCATGCTGCAGTACCAGTTTTTCTGGGGGACCTGCTCCTCATGTGTTCTCCCTCCCTCAAAATCACAGAGCCTCTCATGGTCAGAGCCAGCCATTGCCTTTCAGAATACCCAACAGTTTTAGATAAAGTTTCTTTTTGGATCTTTTCTGGATGCCTCCTGCCATGTTGTTTCTGAAGCCTGCACCTCCCAGACCTTCTCTCTTCACCATGGTAGCTCATGCCTCCTGAGTCTATCTGCAGCTGCCCCAACTCTGTGCATCCAGAAGTACTGGGATGGACAGCTGTGGTGGTTCCACTTAGAAAGCCCAGCTCCTGGGTGCTCTGCAAGCAGGAAGGCTCTTGCTCACTGTCATGCAGCCTGCACACTCTCCTCCCAACCCATGCTTACTCACACATGCTCTCACTCACTCTCCACTGGACACTTGATTCAAGTGCTCTGTATTTTGGCTGTGAGACTGGCCCTGGCCTGGGAGCAAGTGGACAGAGCCACCAGTTACTCTGCCACTATCTTGAATCTCCTCCCTTTTGCTTTCTTTAGAACAGCTGTCCCCAAGTTCCCTGCCCAGGGACTGCTACCAGTTTATGCCCTGTTAGAAACGGGCCATGAATGAAGATCATCTGAGCTACATTTACTGTTCTCCCCATTCCAGTCTTCCAGAACACTGGTCCTTGGTACCAAAAATGTTGGGGACCACTGTTTCAGAATATTTCTGTCACCCTGTCTAGTCCATTATCATTTCCACTGCCCTTTCTCCTGGCAATAAGCACATTGATTTGTGCCTAGCAGCTTTGTGTGCTTTGTTTCTTTCCCATCTCTTCCTTTCCCTCCAGGCTCTTGATTCTTCTTTCAGTCATCCCACACTATCTCTGAGAAGACAATAGCCCACTTATGCTTGTTCATGTCTTGGCCATGGAACAGTTTTTAAGCAATATCAATCAGCTGTGATTCATCCCCATCTCCATTTCCCTGTCTAGTCTTTAAAGTTTTCTCCTAATATCTGGGGCATTCTGGCTGAAGAAGTTCATATTGACCATCCACACATTTCCCCTGGCCCTGAAATCTATATGTGTGTAATTATGATAGGGTTCATAATTTTAGAAATGCAGAGGGTTCCTCATTAAGCTTTTTGCTATGATACTTGTACCACATTGGGGATCTTGTGCTTAGCACCCATTTCTTTAACTCATCAAATATACATGCCTTATAATACTCCAGGTACAGTAGGCTTCAGATCCTAATCAGGTTCTACAAGAAGCACTTCCCTGGCTGGGTGTGTAGTCCCATTTCTGTTCTCTTTATAAGGCCAATGGGCTTCACCTATGGACTTGTCTATTCCTAGACCTCTCTCACCTCCTGTTAGTAGGATGTTCAGGAGTGCCTGCACATGAGCACAGTTAGCATGATAAGTAGCAAAAACAGACATAATTAAATCAGTAATTTTTCTGGGGATCCTCTAAGTAAGGGGCATGAAAATTCCTCTAGTTAAGTAATTCTGAGCTTGAAAATGTTTTATGAGTCCAATATTATCCCACTGGCTGGCCCTGTTGATTAATATTTCCAGTTGAGAATTGTCTCAGCAGATAATACCTTGCTCTGGTCTAGGGAACCCTTGTTCCAAATTGAGTACCTTGTGAGGTCCTGGAAAATGAGATCATTCTCTCATCATGTAAAGAAGAGGTCATTTCAGCCCCAGTTACATGATTTCCAAGATCCACTAGGGATGGTAGAGATGGCAATATCTCCTTGCCTCAGTTTCTCTGGATTCAGGAAAGTAAAAAAAATCATTTCATTTCAGTGTCTCTGGTTATATTTTGCTTGCTTTTTTGTTTTGTTGATTAGGTTACACTTACAGGTGAGAGCATATGATATTTGTCTTTCACTGCTTATTTACTTAGTGTAATGTTCTCAAAAAGTTCTATCCCTGCTGTCACAAAGGATAGGAGCTCCTTCTTTCTTTCTGTTGCATAGTATTCCTTTGTGTAAACGTACCATAGTTTTTTTAGCCATTTCTTTACCAAAGGGCACTTAGGTTACTTCCAGCACTTGGCTATTGTTAGGGTGCATAGGTTCTTTTGGATTGGTGTTTCAGGGCTCTTATGGTATAATCCCAGTGGTTGAATCACTGGGTCAAAAGGCAGTTTCATTTTTAGTTTTCTGAGAAAATCCCATACTGTTTTCCACAGTGGCTGCACCATTCTTCATTCCCACCAACAGTGCACTCGGGTTCCCTTTTCTCCATAACTTGTCCAACACTTGTTGTTTGTTGATTTGTTTATGATGACCATTCTGACTGCTGTGAACTGGTATTTCAGTGTGGTTTTAATTTTCATTTCTCTGATGGCTAGTGATACTGAACATCTTTACATATGTCTCTGGGCCCTCTATGTTCTCCTTGGAGAAGTGTATGTTTGTCATTCACCCATTTTTTAATTGGGAGGGGATAATGGAAGAAAAAGGGAGGGTTTTCAGGAACATCTACAAAGGGCCCATGGACAAAACCAAAGGGGTATAGAGGATCAAGGGTGAATGTGAGGATTGCTGGGGTGGGGGTAGCAGTGGGGAGAAAATGGAGACAACTATACTTGAATAACAATAAAAAAGATAAAAGAAAAAGAACCCCATGTAACCATTAGCTTTTTCCTTCTGTGTCTTACTGTCTCTGAGGTGAAGTTTCAGAGTACATTCCCCCTGAACTACTGTACTTCTTTGTTACATCCTTATTATGGACAGACATAAAAGCCTGTATGTAACATATTTCATCCCATTTCCCAGACCTTTTACAGAATAATTCTAAATGCAAGATAGTATAGTAATTCAGAGAATCATTCAGATACCATCTGTCTTTCTACCCCAAAACATACATTGGCCAGGATATAAAATAGAAAATTATTTTCTCTTTTTCACTGGCTTATAATCATAGGTAGGCAATTCAGCCAAAATGTGGGTGAGGGGATTGAACTGAAACAGTCTGCACTGTTCCTGTGGTTACTAGCCAAGGATAGAGCTAGTGAAATGGTAAGGATACAATTTTTTTTAAATTTTAATCATTGTTCAAGTACAGTTTTCTTCCCTCTACTCCCATTCCAGCCCACCCACCCAACCCTCCCCACTTCCCCCCATTAAGGATACAATTTTTACAAACTAGTGCTGCACCAGCACAACAAACACAAAAAATCAACACAGCAAACTAACAAGATCAAGAACCCTATAATCAGAAAAGCATTCAGAACCCAGAAATTACCATATGAGAGGAGGGGGCTGGGATTTTTTGCTTCACAATGCCTTGCTACTAGTTGAGCAATGCCAGTTGATTCCTGATAGATTCCCAGATATTTGAATAAATCCAGGTGGGGATAGAGGGCTTCCAGCTGTGCACATTAGGGATCAACCCAGTCTTGGGTTTTTCAGCCCACTAGGAACCAGTTCCCTCACTTCAGCTGGGCATAAGAGGTAACCATTGGTGAGGGAGAGCAAAGGAGTCTCCAAGTAACATCTTTCAGTAGCTGTTGAAGACTTTCATGGTCTCTTATGGAGTCAGTCATCCACAGAAATCCTGGGAAATATCCTTTGAATTACAGAAACTTAAAAGATGGGACCCTGATTGATCCCAACAGCATCACAAAAAAACAGTAATCAAGCCCAGGTTTATAAGTCTGTGACCATGAAAGTCAAACTCATGAGATAGGTGTTGGGGAAAAGGGAAGTTTATTCAAGTGCCATCATCTCCTGAAGATGGTTAGGTTATCACTTAGCTCCTTTCCCAGCTCCTCCTCCTTGTTCTGATGTTATCTCTTTAAAAGATTTGTGGTGAACACCTGCAGCTCTTCAGAGCTGGTGCCACTACTATCTTACCCAAATGGGCCACTCTATAATAAGATAATAAATGAAAACACAGAATTTTATTTATATACTCTAAGAAAACACAGGGTTGATTGTAGCCTTGAGAAAATGCAGAATACACAACCTTTGCTGCTTAACTGAAATGTTAAATCATGGTGAGAGCACTGATGTTTGTTTTGAAATGTAGAACTAAAGTAGTCAGTACAGTTCAACTTTTTATTGTTGCTTGTATTTATGGTGTATATTCAGTTATTTTAATATAACCAGTTATAGAAAATATTAGGAAGAAATTGTCATTGAGATCTGGTGGATAGTATTTAAAGAAAATTTAAAAGGAGGTGATTCCCATTTCATTTAACTGCAGCATTCAATCAAGCTATCCTTAACTGAAAATAAAGCTTTTGATTCATTTTGATATTTTAAAAAAGTGTAACTTTGCAGCCAAATCAGACCTTTGAAGATTGAACTTGGTTTTGATTTCATGTTTTCTTGAAGACTTTAATCTAAATCTGTAAACTTTTACATGTTGTGATCACAATGTGCCTGCTACTTGGATTTATCACTCAACAGTGTATTTCTTTAGTCCCATGTCTCTACATAGACATTTAGGTCATTTCCAGAAAACCATAATTGACTTCCAAGGTCCTGCCTGCTCCAGGCCTCCCTTCAGTCTCATCCACACAGAACTTTCCTTTTTCTCTGGACTGCAGGTGCTCAGACCTATCCTGGACTCACCCGGAGCATGCATGTCAGATGCCTTGTCAGAGCCTTGGCCTGGGCTGGTCCCTCTTCCTGGTTCTGGCTCCCTCCCCTCTTCTCACAGTTTTCTTCTGCTACTGAGCTCAGTTTGTGGTCAAACCCACTTTCCCTGGGTCGGATCCACCTACAGGGAAGCAGACCTTGGTAAAAGGCTGTGTTCTAAGGACAGCATGCTTTGAAAGTGATTATTGAGACATTGCTTTGGGAAAGCCCACACTAGAAACTGGTGTATAGTCTCTCACTAATATTGTTGAACACGGCCAGGTTTCCTCCAACACTGGAAATTACCACTTTTTCTTTGATTGAGTGGCAGATGAAGTAGCTGGCTATGTCACAGAATTGTGGTGTAGGAAACCGACACTGTCCCCCTATGGGTGGGATCACACACAGCTCTGAGATACTCCTGAGATGCTTGGATGAGGGGCAGGTTTACACATTGCATCTGTCACCAAGGGAGATGCTGGGTAGAATCCCCTGTACTGTGGAGGTAGTTCTTTGGTTTTTGATTGAATGAGAATAGTTGTATTTTATACCAAGTACAGACTCTCATTTGTAAGACTCACCACCATTGTAATGCCATGGCTTTGGGTGTGTATTGTCACCTCGTCCATCTACCAGCTCTCTGAGACTGGGTATGGGCTTGCATCCTCAGCATCTGGCATACAGTAAGCACTGAGACTGAGTGTGGCTTCCATCCTTGGCGTGTGGCACACACTAAGCCCTCACTAAGTGTTTATTGAAAAACTGATTTACCGCTACTGCACTGAATGCTAGGCTTCTGGGGTGGTGCTTTAAAGTTCTACAAACATTTGCTTGACATTTCATTTAAAACATGTTTAAGCTATTGAAACACTAATAAAACTTAGGTACGTTCTGATGTGCTTTATGCTGCATGTGAATAGATTGACTGCTGTTAGTTCTGTTGGGTTAACTTGGCTTTGTGCAGATCTTGATATAAAGTGAACAGTTGAAAGGCTCTTACCATTCCAACTATCTCTTTTCATTATACCCTCAAAAGCAACAGGAAAAACCTCAGAAATAAATGAAAAGACACCTGAGCCTAGGGTTTAAGAAACCTGCCACATTCTTAAGTCATTTCCACATTTTACTAGCTGGGTGACCTTGAGCAATGTGTGCAACTTCTCTGAGTCTGTATCCTCATCTACATTGTATAGATAAAAACAGACTTATGAGGAACAAATACAGTGAAGCAGAGTAAGTGGCTTTTAGAGACAGTCAATAGTGGTGTTGTTACCACAGGCACACCTCATTTTATTGCACTGTGCTTTATTGCACTTTGAAGATAATGCAGTTTTTTGCAAGCTGAAGATCTGTGGTAACCACTAGCAAGATTAGGACTTGCTGAAGGCTCAGAAAATGGTTATTAGCATTCCTAGCAATAAGCTATTTTTAAAATATTTTTTATTGATTATGCTATTACAGTTGCTCCATTTTGCCCCCTTCACTCCCCTCTATCCTGCACACCCCCTCCCACCCACATTTCCCCCTTTAGTTCATGTCCATGTGTCCTAAGTTCTTTAGCTTCTACACTTCCCATACTATTCTTGCTCTCCCCCTATTTTCTACCTACCATGTATGCTACTTATTCTCCATAACTTTTCCACCTCTCTCCTCCTCCCACTCCCCTGTTGCTAACCCTCCATGTGATCTCCATTTCTGTGGGTCTGTTCCTGTTCTAGTTGTTTGCTTAGTTGGTTTTCGTTTTGTTTTAGGTGTAGCTGTTAATAATTGTGAGTTTCTGTCATTTTACTATACATGTTATTTTACCTTTTTTTTCTTAGATAAGTCCCTTTAACATTTCATAAAATAAGGGTTTGGTGATGATGAACTCCTTGAACTTGACCTTATCTGAGAAGCACTCTGCCCTTCCATTCTAAATGAAAGCTTTGCTGGATAGAGCAATCTTGGATGTAGGTCCTTGACTTTCATGACTTGGAATACTTCCTTCCAGCTCCTTCTTGCCTGTAAGGTCTCTTTTGAGAAATCAGCTGACAGTCTTATGGGAACGCCTTTGAAGGTTACTGTCTCTTTATTTCTTGCTGCTTCTAGGATTCTCTCCTTCATTTTTACCTTGGCCAATGTAATTATAATGTGCCTTAGTGTGTTCCTTCTTGGGTTCAACTTCTTTGGGACTCTGAGCTTCCTGGACTTGCTTGAAGTCTGTCTCCTTTAATAGAATGAGGAAGTTCTCCATTATTTGTTCAAATAAGTTTTCCACTTGTTGCTCTTTCTTTTCTTCTGGTACCGCTGTAATTCAGATGTTGGAACGTTTAAAGATGTTCTGGAGGTTCCTAAGCTTCTCATTTTTTGGAATTCTTATTTCTCCATTCTTTTCTGTTTGGTTGTTTCTTTCTCCCTTCTGGTCCACTCCATTGTTTTGAGTCCCAGCTTCCTTCCCATCACTATTGGTTCCCTATGCATTTTCCTTTATTTCTCTTATCATAGCCTGCATTTGTTCATCTAATTTGCAACCAAAATCAACCAATTCTGTGAGCATCTTAATCACCAGTGCTTTGAACTGTGCATCTGATAGGTTGGCCATCTCTTGGTCACTTAAAAGTACTGGTTGTGGGGCTTTTAATTTTTTTTTGAGCCATCTTTTTTTCTTCCTTTGGTCCGGTCACGTATGTTATGTGTGACACGTGGAGCCTTAGGTGTCCACCAGGGCTGGGCACCCCAGTTGCTAGGTTGTTACATATGTGGGGGCAGGGTCTGGGAGGGAACAATGGCACTTACTCTGCTTTCTGTCAGACCTCAGTCCCATCTGCTGTTCCCCCCCCAAAACTGGGCCCCTATGGTGCCAATTCCCATGTGGGTGGATTTGTGCACTTCATGGGACCCGCCAAGGACCTCTCCTGTGAGGCTGGGAGTATCTCCCTGCACCTCAATCCCCACAGATGTTTCCAATCAATCTCCCTAGGCTCTATTTCCCAGCACTGTGATCCTGAGTTGCTCTCGGTGCCTTGCTTCACAATTCCCACCTCTCTGGGTCTGCTGTTTGCCACCCCTCAGCCCAGGTCTGCCAGCTGTTGTTTGCACACTTAGGGTCAACCCACTGCAGTCTTGCATGTCCCAGATGCCTTACTCACCCGGTCCCAATGCTCTCTGCTCTCCACTCCACCACCTGCGCCCAGCTGCTCCACTTCACCCCTCCTACCTGTCTGGATGAACAGATCTATTTTAACTTTTCAGTTGTCTGACTTCCATATAGTTTAATTTTCTGTCAGTTGTGGTTGTTATTCTGTTTCTAAATTGTTGTTGTCCCTATCTTGGTTGTGCAAGGAGGCACAATGTGTCTACCTATGCCTCCATCTTGGCTGGAAATCCTCAATAAGCTATTTTTTAATTAAGGTATGTACATTGTTTTTTTTGGACATAATGCTATAACACACAGTATACTACAGTATAATGTAAACATTATGTGTATGCACAGGGAAACTCCCAAAATTCATGTTATTGATCTATTGTGACATTCACCTCATTGTGATGGTCTGGAACTGAACCCTCCATATTTCTGAGGTGTGCCTGTATTATTACCACTATTTTATCCTTAACTCCAAAATATCAAGGCTTTGGAGTCTCATCGTTTTCATTGATTGAATTGATAAGTTAAGAACTGCTGTAAGTCCCACAAAAAATGCCCTTTACTGTAAGGGAGGCAAGGGCTTGAAACCATTGGTTTAGACAGAGAGAGGCTGGTGCTTTAGCACAGGGAAAACTTCCCACTGAATTTGATCTCTAGAGCTGGGAACTTTTGGCTTCCCCTGTCTGCCTGCATAACCCTCTCATTAGTTCCATCACGAACTCTCACTGAAATTTGACTGAAGACATGGTCATAAAAGAAACCTTTCTGTCATACTGCCAATAAAGACTTCTTCCTGTATTCATACCACAGAAACTTCCTGCACTCCTAGGATGAGCCTGGCACAGTGCTGAATCTTTCCCTGTCATCTGCATCTGGAGTAAATCTTCCCAAGTGTCCAAGAAGTAGATACTGTTGTCTCCAGTGCCCTGTGAGCTTCAGAATGTCAAGTAGCTTGTCTGTGGGTCAGTGTTCTTGGCCTTTGATACCAGGAGGCAGTTCTCCTTTCTGATAGTGTGTTTTATTTTGTTCACAAGAAAGTTTTCACCTTGGCCTTGGCTGCCAAGAAAGAAAATTCACAACACTCTTTTCTGCTCTAGCCTGACTTTTCCTGTGTCCCATTGGTGTCATTCTCTTTTGTGGCCCCTTTTTTTAACCCTGAGAAAGAAGACATCTAATAAGCAGGGCTCATGGGATCTAACTAGTCTCAAAGTTGGAAGGAAGGAAGGAAGGAAGGAAGGAAGGAAGGAAGGAAGGAAGGAAGGAAAGAAGGAAGGAAGGAAGGAAGGAAGGAAAGAAGGAAGGAAGGAAGGAAGGAAGGAAGGAAGGAAGGAAAGGGGGAAGGGAGGGAGGGAGAGTGAGGAAAGAAGAGAATATGAGAGGAGAGGAGGGGAGGGGAGGGGAGGGGAGGGGAGTGCCTAGTAGCCATTTCTACACAGGGCTTCTTATACAACCTGAACTTCAGGGATAAGATGCACTGTGTTCCTGCCATATGAGCAGCCTTTATAAAGCAGTTCCAGCAGTTCCATTTCAAACATTACATCTGATGTTTTCCCCATCCAGTCAGGCTCTCCTCTGGCTCTGAACACAAACCCATTTTCTCCTTCCACCCAAGACTGAAAATGGTGTTTCCCCGGCTGTGCTAAAACACCAAAAATGCTTTGTTGGAGCAGAGCAGAGCACTCTAGGGCAGGCCAACCACAAGATGGAACAGACCAAAGAAGAGGAAAGCAGACCAGTGTAGCACCAAGCAGAACAGGAAGGAACAGAGGAGAGCTGCATAGCAAAAAATGTGGCTGACTTCAGGATTGTTCCACAGGCATGCTATATCACAGCTGAGCTGTTTGCACTGAATAAATTTTCTTTTTCGCTCCATCTCAAACTGGTATTCCTTTTGGGTTGAATTGGCACCAATGAGCATCAGTGGTATCTTTTTTGTGTTAGCTCTATTTTATTCTCTGGAATATGATGGTTCTAAGCCATTCAAAATTAGGGTAAATGTTAAAAATGAATAAAATATTTTACATTTTATCTTAACAAAATGTGATAGCTGTCTGAGTGTGGAATTTAGAAAAGAAGAGTGGACATATGACTTAGAAAGATGATTAAAGTGAAATATTTGATTCTAGAGCTTTTTTAGGCTGAGAAAGGTCACGGACAGTTTGTAGGTGTGATTTTTTTAATATTAAGAATTGCTAATAGAAGTGTATTCTTTCACTTTTCAATTCTTGTGTTTAGATTTAAAATTATGAAAAACTGAATGTGCACTGCTAAGCTGAGCTTCCTAATTTTTCTTTGCAGATAATAATAATGGCTTAATTGAACAATTATGTAGTAAGCTTTTCTTATTCAGATTTCTTTAGAGAATTTAGCTGAATTTCTATAATTGTGTTTTAACTTTGACGAATGTTGTTGCCTTTGGAACTGTTTTAATTATGGACTATAAAAGACCAGACATTACATTTTAAGGTAAGCTTTGAAAATAACATAGTAAAATACTTCATTCATTCAGTTTATACTAAAGAAGTTTCAAAGGATTTTCCTTTTTTTTCTTTTTAGGAAAAATGGAAACATTTTTAAAGTCCCTAAGCCTATTATGGTTATGTTATAGATTGAATGAAACTTGTTTTCACTAGCTGTCACTGGAAAATGAGATGGTTTGTTCATTATCTATGTCACAATATATGTTAAACAAAACTCTACAATTATAATCAGAGAGATGTTTGTGTATTATTTCTTTTCATAAATGCAAATATACTCCTCAATAGGTTATCTGGGAGGCCCCAAATTTTAAATGAGAAATGTAAACATTGAACCCCAATTCCTGGTATGTGAGTTTAGCATTCTGAAATTTGCTTGATTAGAATAATGTCACAAACTAGGGAATCCCACATTGTGAAAAAGAAAAGAACTGTCAACATGCTCTAATGAAGTTATACATGATAAATCACAATGAACTTATAACACTATATTGAGTGCACATATGTAGCCAATCATCTGAGTGGAGGTTGTTAGATTGCATATTCTGGTTAATAATTTGATGTAGAAAACCTAACAATTTAGTGTTATACAATGAAACTTTGTGTCTAGTAAGGCAATTATAGACCTATTAAAATACTGGGATGCATGGTAGACTTGAATTATGCACATTTGTTGTGCCCTCATTATACAATGTGGGCCTTTGTGTTCACATATCATAACTATTGTGTGGAAGGAGTAACCTTGGGATGGGGGCTGCTGGGGATGGTTTCCAGTGTTGGCAATGACCATGCTGAGCAGTTCTGAGGGCCCAGCATCAGTTAAAGATGAGTTAGGTGGAGCAGGGTGGGATCGCCAGCAGAGGAACAGTCTGTGCCAGGGTGAAGGCAAGGGAAAGTGTGCATGCTGAGCAAGTGGAGCTGAATTTCAGTTTCATCTGACCATGATTTTCAGAAGGACATGATTTTCTGAAGCCAAGAATGGGCTAAGAGTCCTGCCTCAGAAATTTTACTTGGATGTGCATCTGTGGAGAACTACTGAAGAATGTCAAGGAGGGGGCATTTAACAGCTCCTTTCCCTAAATCAGAATAGTCAGTGTGCTTTTCTAGTTTTGTTTCTCCTTTTCTGTTAGTTGAAGTTGTTTAAGTAAGATTGCAATAAACAAAGGAACCTGGTTTAGTATGTTGCTATATCTTAGGAAATTAAGAGGCTTGATAATGCTTCAATGCCCTCTTTAAATTTAGTCTGGGCATTAGGCACTGGAAGCCTCTAAGTGTTTTATATTTTTCTTGGCCAATTTAAATTGCACTACTTATTAGCAGTAATTACTATAGTAGTAATTGAAATGGGCTAGTAGGAATCAGTGGCAAGTCGTTACAGGTTTTACCAGAACAGTATAGCATGTATTTGGAAATACAGAATTCTTGCACATTATAGGAAGTGTTCAGTTAAATTACACTGAGCCACATTTGCATATAACCAGGATAATGTTTACTGCAGTGATTCTGCAAATTCATCCTAGTAACACCACAGCTATTGTTCATGTAATTATAACTTTACTGTTGAGGGATTCATAACATCTACTCTCATGTTCAAGGTAGTTACTGGTTTTTTTTTTGTTTTTGGGTTTTTTAAAAGACTTTATTTATTTATTTATTTTTAGACAAGGGAAGGGAGATAGAAAGAGAGACACACACACATCAATGTGTGGTTGCCTCTCATGTGACCCCCATTGCGGACCTGGCCCACAACCCAGACATGTGCCCTGACTGGGAATTGAATCTGCAACTCTTCGGTTTGTAGCCCATGCTCAATCCACTGAACTATGCCAGCCAGGGCAATAATTACCATTTTTGTTCTAGAGCTGTGCTGTCAAATACAGCTGTTAGCCTCTAAATATAGCTATTCAAATGAGTTCAAGTTAAATACATTTTAGAATTCAGTTCCTCACTCCCTGTAGCCCTATGCCAAGTGCCCCGCAGCCACGTGTGGCTGTGGCTGATAGCTACCATGTTGGATGGACACTGCACTGTGAGGACATTGTCACCACTGCAGTGAGTTCTATTAATGCTAATGGAAAGCCTGTCTTCTCTTATAACCTTTAATATGCTAAAAGCCACTGAATACTACATATCTACAGATTACATGAATAATTTAATTCAAAAATAACTGAAGGAAGGGAAAATTGGGAGTTATAGAGGAAATAGGATTTGCCATAAGTTGCTAATTGGTGAAGCTATGTTTAGGATCCACAGGATATTATTATTATTATTCAGAAATTTTGTACGTGTTTGATATTTTCCATACTAAATGGAATTTTTTTAGAATTAAAATAGAAGCTTAAATAGGTATATCACTTAGAAGCAGCAATCTATAAATGGGCACCTGAAATCCCTTCCAAAAGGCTAGTGCCTGGAGTGTAGGAAAGTTTTTAATCCCACCCCTGAGTTTCCCCCAAGAGGTATACATAGCACCATGTTTTTATTTAGGGTTTAGTTGTTTCCCCTGGAAACTCAAAGTACAGTGCAGGCTTGGACTTGCTAAGTAGAAACTTCCCAAGTGATCTTGAGCATTAAAAGTGCTGTATTATAGTATTATATTAAAAATTCCATTCTGCTGCCATTAATTTTGGCAAACTCAAAGTAGTGTTCCTAATGAAAAGAATAATGTTCATTTATTCAGTGTGTGGCTTATTTTAGTTCATTGCCAAATCACTTAGCTTCTGTCTCTGATCTTCCGATTCCAAGGTCATATGATGATAGTATTGAAAGAAAAGCAGTAGTTAGTGAGAAAAACCCTGGCAGGGGAGGAAAACCTTCAGTGAACACTATCAGTGTGTCACCAAAGGGGTGGTTGAAATTATCACAGAGACTTATCTACTTTAGTCTCCTTCCAAGGTAGGCAAATAGATAGAAATGAGGAGGTTCCAAAAGTATATACAGCACACAAGAGATACTAAGAAAGATAAGCCAGATATCCTGAAATAGTTAATTCACTCCCCACAAGTAGTTGAACTATAGCCACACTTGTGCAGAAATAATATAAATGACTATAGTTTAACCTTTGCTTCATTATAATAAATCTAAATTGCAGTTTCCACCTGACGTCATCCTGAGTGGGCAATCAGGAAAAGTTATGGAAAACTGCATGCAAAGCCAAAAACAGGTTTTATAACTCCTTACACATACACAGAAAATGATAATGTAATAAAAATCCTGTATATACAGATTTCCTCCAGGAGTATGGGTCCATTCTCTGTTCAGGGAATTGGCCAGTTCCCATAATACGTGCAATGTACTGTCCTTTTTTTTTACAGTATCTTTTATTGATTATGCTATTCATCTTTTCCCTCCTCTTTATCCTGCTACTCCCTGCACCACCCCTTAGTTCATGTCTATGGGTTGCACATATAAATTCTCTGGCTTCTCCACTTCCCATATTATTCTTAACCTCCCCGTCAATATTTTGTGCCTATCTATTCTGCCTCTTATTCCCTGTATCTTTACCTCACCCCACAATGTCCCTTCCTCCATCACCATTGATAACCCTCCATGTGATCTCAATATCTGTGAATCTGTTCCTGTTCTAGTCATTTGCTTAGTTTTTTATTTTGTTTATTAGATTCAGTTGTTGGTAGTTGTGGGTTTGTTGTCATTTTACTGTTCATAGTTTTGACCTTCTATTTCTTAGATAAGTCCTTTTAACATTTCATATATTAAGGGCTTTGTGGAGGTGAATTCCTTTAACTTGACATTCCCTGGGAAGCATTTTATCTGCCTTTCCATTCTAAGTGATAGCTTTGCTGGGTAGAGTATTCATGGATGTGGGTACTTGCTTCTCATGACTTCAAACACTTCTTTCCAGCCCCTTCTTGCCTGCAAGATTTCTTTGGAGAAATCAGCTGTTAGTCTTGTGGAAACTCCTTTGTAGGTAGCTCTATCCTTTTACTCTTGCTGCTTTTAAGATTTTTTCCTTATCTTTAATCATGGGTACCTTAATGATAATGTGCCCTAGTGTGTTCCTCTTTGGGTCCAACTTCTTTGGGACTCCCTGGGCTTCCTGGAATTCCTGGAAGTCTATTTCCTTTACCAGATTGGGGAAGTTTTCCTTCATTATTTGTTCAAATAAGTTTTCAATATCTTGATCTTCTTCTTCTCCTTGTGACACTCCCATGATTTGGATGTTGGAATGTTTAAGGTTGTCCCAGAGACTCCTAGACATCTCCTCATTTTTCTACATTCTTGTTTCTTCATTCTGTTACAGTTGGATGCTTATTTTTTCCTTTTGTTCCAAATTGTTGATCTGAGTCCCAGTTTCCTTCCTTTCACTGTTGGTTCCCTGTATATTTGCCTTTATTTCACTTTTTGTAGCCTTGATTTCTTCCTTCATTTTGTGAGCACACTCAAAGAATTCTGTTAGCATCCTTATTACCAGTGTTTTGACCTCTGCATAAGTTAGGCTGGCTATCTCCTCACTGCTTAGTTCTTTGTTGGGCATTGCCCTGCCTGGTCTCAGGAAGCTGTAACCCCGCATGACTTAGGCTGAGTGAGAGACCTCTGGATCAGGAGCCACTAAGGAGACAAAACTCATTTCCTTGGCATGAACGCTACCTGTTCTGTGCCTGACCTCCTAAACTTGATCAGTTAGCCAATGACAGGTAAGATTTCCCACGGAGGGAATCATCTAAGATAGACATAATCATGTGGAGGCTTCTGGGAAGAGATCTGGGGCTGTGGAAATGAAGGGGTGATGGGCATCAACCCCTGTCCCCTTGGCTTTGTCAAAGCCTGAGTCCTTGTTCTTAGATGTGAGCAATCCAAGTCTCCTGGCTGCCTTTGTCTTCTCTGTTAACTCAGGCCTGTGGAAATAGTAGGGGTGCTGCAGCCCAGACCAGAAATGGCGGACCCCCAGGGTAATCAAGCCTGGGACATAGAATATGCAAGATCCTGTGAGATCTGTTTGCTGGAGGATGTTATTAAATTAGAATATGAAGGCATGGACAGGAAACCAAAACTAGCCCTTTAAACAGTATGTTAAAACTCCAACCTCTGCCCAGAATCACAGTGCGGGTTTTGTCTGCACCTTTGTAAGTCACCTACTTCTTTTGATCTTTTCTGCCAGACTGTGAATCCACAAACTAAGTCGGTATTCTCAATAAAAATCTGCTTGAGAATGGATACAGGGTGCTCCCAACTAGAGAGAGTGGCCGTTCTGTTCCTACTTCCCCACAGGACCTGGTTGTCTCTGTGTATGTTTTTCTCACATGTCGATGAGTCATCTGCAGCGTTCCGTGCTCACTGCAGGCTGGTGAGCACGTGTCAGTTCTTTTCTAGAGTTCTGACCTCTTCTTTCATTTGGGCCATATTTATCTCCATGCACCTGTTACATGTAAGGGGTAGAGCCTTAGGTATTCACCAGGACAGGGCAACCCTCTCTGCTGCTTTGTGGTGCTGTCTATGAGGGAGGAGTCAGAGAAGGAATAATACTGCTTGCTCTGTTCTCATCTCACTTTCTGTCTCTTCCCTCACTTCCCACAAGCAGTTTTGTGTCTTTTTTTGTGCTGATTTGCAGGGGCTGTGTTTGTGTTCATTTTAGGACCCCATGGGTCTGTCCAACTACTATCCTGTGAGGCTGGGAGTTTCTCCTATTGCCACAATCACCACAGATCTTTTCCTCAAATGGTGGTTTTGAGTCCTTGGTTGCCCATACTGAAACCTAGGGTTTTGCAGTTCATCTCCCTCCCCTACTTTCCCCAGGGCTTGTCTTTGTTTAATGTGGGATTGCCTGTTGGCTTTGCCAAGCACCGCCTTGCTGTGTCCTCTCTGTCCTGCTGCCCATCTCCACCCTCCTACCTCTGATGAATGTTTCTTCAATTCCATGGTAGTTGGACTTCTATGCACATATTTTTTCTGGAAGTTCTGGTTGGTTTTTTTTTTTGAATATTGGTTGTGTTCCTCTGTTAGTTGTGCAAGGAAACAAAGCATTTCTGCACATGCCTACATCTTGGCCCTTCCTCCTCTGTACTCCAATGTAATTTCCTTAATAAATTTTGCTCACTCCACTCAATTCTGTTTATGTGATTCATTCAATTCTTTGTTTATGTTCACCATGAATGTGGTTATGTGTGCACACCTATGACACTACTGTGTATCAAACAAATGTTGGCAGGGCTTTTTGTGAATAGAGAGAAATGGCCTTGAGTACCAGATTCCTGACCTGAGACCCAGAGGAGGGGAAGAGTGAGCCCTCACCAGCTGTTTTGGGGGTGATGGTGTATTGTGCCTGCTGTGTGGTGGAGTGCTCCCTAAATGACAGCTCTCGCTGTTAGGTTGTCACTGTGAAAAAAGTCATCAGGGTTTTGTGTTTATTCCCCTTAAATGCCGATATGCATAGACTCCTGTAGAGCAGAGTACAGGTCAAAGGGAATGTAATGGTACCTTTTTATTTTACAGGGTTCTGAAGTCAAAGATCTTGAGATGAATAATGGCAGAGAAATCATCACTTTTTAAAGTAATTCTCCTTGGAGATGGTGGAGTTGGAAAGAGTTCCCTAATGAACAGATACGTGACTAACAAGTTTGATGCTCAGCTCTTCCATACCATAGGTGTGGAGTTTTTAAATAAAGAGTTGGAGGTAAATGGACATTTTGTTACTGTGCAGATTTGGGACACGGCTGGTCAAGAGAGATTCTGAAGCCTGAGGACACCCTTTTACAGAGGTTCTGACTGCTGCCTGCTCACCTTTAGTGTCGATGATTCTCAGAGCTTACAGAACTTGAGTAACTGGAAGAAAGAATTCATATACTACGCAGATGTAAAAGAGCCCGAAAGCTTTCCTTTTGTGATTTTAGGTAAAAAGATTGATGTAAGTGGCCAGTGTCTATGGAAGAAACCCAAGTCTGGTGCAGGGACAATGGTGACTATTCTTACTTTGAGACAAGTGCAAAGAATGCTGTGAATGTCACAGCAGCTTTTGAGTAAGCAGTTCAAAGAGTGCTTGCCATGGAGAGTACGTCAGACCACCTGATTCAGACAGACACTGTCAATCTGCACCAAAAGCCCAAGGCTAGTTTCTCTTGCTGTTAATCATTAGAGAGGTTGCCCTATCATTCTAACCAGCTATCACAAACACACAAATAAACATGACAGGAAAGGAGAATTAGTACTTGCAAAAGTGAATCATTGACTTGTAAAGTTAAGCTGACCATAGCTCTGCTTCACAAATGGGTGGAGAAATGACACAACACAGCAGAAACCATTTATATTGTAATGCTATCTTGCATTTATAAATTATAACAGTTGTCTAATAACATTTAATTTAAATGTGTAAGCTACAGAGCTAATAGATGACCAAGACTTTATCATTAAAACAAAACACAAACATTCTAGAAATTATTGTTTTCCTGGGAAAATGAAGAACTACATTTTATATATATATAACTTTAGGTAATTAGCACTTTTTTCTTATTCAGGGTAAATTTTTCCTAAAGCAATGTTAGATATTAAAGATTAAAACCAAAATGTATCTATGTGATTACTACTCTTGAAAATTGTGTTCACATTTTTGTTCTACATATCAAAATTGATCTCACTAGTAATCACTTGTCAATTGTGTGCTACACAATTGCCACTCACCTTCCCCTCAAATCCAAAGCCAACATTATTTATTCTTAGAGGAAATGCAAAGGATTGTGCTTTGTGTGAAAGTAATAGCAGGCATCTTTATATGGTCTTGTATTTATTTAGTGTCTTCTCTTTCAATTGAACATTGTTTAGTGATTTACTTTCAAGGTTTTTCATCTTGCTGCAATGACCAGACTTGCTGATAAACAAAACTGTGCTTTTTTGTGGGTAAAGTTCATATGCTGCACCTTCATGCTGATTCCATCCTCCAGAGGCAAACCAATACCTAGAACATCTGTCACTAAGGATGGGACCTATCTGTGGAACAGCGGGTTATCAAATGACATGCTTGGAGGGGGTATATTTTGAGAAACTAAATAGATACAATTTTTCCTTGGCTCCACTCATTAAAACCACTGAAAAGAAGTATGATCACTGTAAGCTGAGCTTTTGAAAGTCTTATTTTACTAATAAAACTAATTTTTCTATAAGCAAAACATTTTAACATTTTTAATTTTGGGTAATTAGGTCTCTTCACAGTCTCAGGTTAGAAAGAGCTCTAGTTTTTATCTATAATCAGTTTTTCTACCCACTCACAACAAAACTGCAAGCCTTCATAAAACAAAACAAAACAAAAAACTAAATAGGAATCCACCATTAACAAGTTCATGTGTATTATATATTCTTCATTTTGTTTTTCTAGAGTAGACATGTTTTGTTTAAAATCTGAAATGTACCCACTGTTTTGTGGCTTGTCCTTTTCTCTTAATACATCTGAGCATATATACATTATAGTAGACTTCCTAATTTCTTAGCTGTATGAATATATAACAAGTATTCAAATGCTTCTCTCCTGATAGACATCTGGCAGTAGTACAGTAGAACCTTGGTTCTCCAACTTAATTTACTCCAGAAGGCTGTTTAAAATTTGTTCTATAAATCAAATAATTATTTTTTTCTCATTAGAAATAATGTAATTGACCTAATCCATTTCAGATCTCAAAATGATTCCATTTTAACCTCTCATATACAATATATGTCTAATGTACTGTTTAATCTATAAACATTTTAAAAACAAAAAGGACATAAAATGTGAATAATATTCAACAAAGACAAAATGAAGTGCAGATTAAAAAAATAAAAATTTACTTATACAATAGAACTTACCTTTAATGTTGAGAACTATTGATGACTGAGTATAGAAAGGAGGGATGGAGGACTATTATTGTTTGGAAGGGTAGTAACCTTGCATTTTAATACTTTCCTAATGTGAGATACTGCAGTGTCATTGAACAAGATTATTGCATGGATTGCTACTTCTTTGTCATGGTGATGTTTCTCAATAAACCTTAGAATTTTTCACTATTGCCCAAGCACTTCCTTGATTAATAAAATAGAAATAGCCTCCCTTTCATTTTCCCCTGAGACCCCTGAGGTGGGGCCTCCACCAAATCCTTCCCATCATCATCATCCACCTTCAAGCCTGGACTTGTCCAGAGACAAGATATTGGCCACAACACACAAAGTCCACCACATGTCTTTCAGCAACAGACTCAGGCTGCAGTTCTAGGCTGATTGCAGGGTCCTGGAAGCCACTTCACCCCTTGCTTTGACGGTAAGCCTCAAGCAAGTGAGGATATTAAAGTGTTCCTTCCAGAACTCCCCGGAGGTTACAGTAGTTTCAGAGGTCACCTCAAAAGCCCCCAGAAAGTGCCTTGTGTAGGATTTCGAAAATTAAAAGTGACGTGCTGGTCCATGGCTGGCTGACAGGAGTTGTGTAAGGTGGTGAGAACCTGGCAGTGATGAAGCTGTACTCCTTCACCAATTCAGCCTCCAAGCCTGGAGCCAGGCAGAAGCACTGTCCATTACAAGAGGTGCTCTGAGTGACACCTGTTTTTCCTGGATGCATTACTTCATATGTGGGACAAACGCTTCATAAATCCACTCAATAAAAAAATGCTGGGTTAACCAAGCGTGCTGTTAGCCCCACTCCCACATCACATTCAACCTGTTTTTCATGAAGTTATTTTTCTTGAAAACCTGCAGTTTTCAGAATACTAGGTGAGCAGAGGATCCGATTTCAAGGCCCCACTCACATTCCCACTCAATGACATCAGCCTGTCCTTCCCTGACTTGTGTTCTGACGATGACTTCTCCTGTGCGATGTAGCTAGTCTGATCTGACATTTTCTTCCAGAAGAGTTCTGCCTCCTCACAGTCGAACAAATCATGCCTAGTGAGGGCAGAACTAGGTGGATACACTGGCCCTTTCTTAGGCACAGGAAGAGGTGAAGCGTCCTGTTAGTTTTCGTTAAAGCGCCCATCCCTGCCGGGCCTCTTAGGGCTGAGCTTCCCCGAAGGTCAGCCACTGGTCCGTTTTCCGAAACTCCCATCCGCTCTGCCTGCCAGGTAACCCGAACCATCTTCTCTTGCAGTCCACCATGCCCCCCAAATATGACGTGTTGACTCAAGATGAGCTGCGCAAAAGGCTGTACCAGATGTTTAAGGACCGGGGTATACTGGACACGCTCAAGGTATCAGTTCTAGGCATAGCTGTTACATAACTTTTTCAGGTGTGACTTGTAACAGGTAGTCCCCACTAAATCGATCCAGGTCCTGGGTTTTAGAAAATAGTATGGTATATAGGTTGTATTGGTGACAGTTTTATGTTTTGTATAACTCATCCTGGAACAACAGTCTTAAATGGGTTAGAGTTTGAGTAGTCTTAGAATATATTCAGCTAGATTTATTGAACTGACATTCAGAGATGTGAGTAACTTTGTGAAGTGAACACATTTTAGTAAGGTTAGGGATGTTTTTGAAGCTGGTTTATAGGTTTGTGAATTAATAAGTGGTTTTGTAATAGTCATGATTTAGTGAAGGACATTGGCACCATATAGAAAATTTTAACTGTACTGCTCACTGTAAAATAGTTTGGTGGAGGAGAACTTTCTTCTTTAAAATCGGTTGAAAGGTATCAATACTTCATTTGGGCAGCAAATACTAATACTTATTGCTATGAATTAACAGCAAGAAGTAGGATTACCTCAAATGTGTTCGTTACTACATATATTTCCAAAGTATATTTTACCCATAAAATGGAAATTAAGGAAAAGTGAGCTTTGTCTCCCTACCTCACTGTTTTGTAACTTAAAAAAAAACACTTGTGATTCCTCTGGAAAATGTAAAAAATATAAAGGAGGAAAACCATCTCAGATAGAACTACTAATTGGCATAATGGTGTGTGTGTGTGTGTGTGTGTTCTCAGTTGAATATATGCTGAGCTTTTTCCTGTGTCCTTAAAAATTTCTTGAAATTCTCACTTTTACTGGGACTCGGCTCATGTTTGGATTTTTGTGTAATTTATGTAGCAGTCCCCTGTTTAATATTCATTTTGGGCAGCAAATATTTATTAGGACACTTTATATATAAATTCACAGCAAGGAGTAGGGTTAGTTTGAATGTTTTCATTACTATGTATTTCAGAAATATATTTTACTCCTAAAATGTTGAATAGGTTATAACTAAGTCTACACATCCTTCACTTGCATGTCTCATTTTTTGCCTAGGATAGATTAGGTGGCATTGCTTATGTTCCTGTATGACTCTTTATTCTGGAAAATTGAATCAAAAGGGCACAAGCATTTCTCTTTAAGGCACTTAGCATCTCATTCAAAAAAGATTGTAATAGTGAAAGATTCATTAGCATTTTGAGAATGCTTGCCACACTCCAATATTATCATCATAACATCTTAAAAACAAATCTAAACCCCAGGTGGTTATGGATCAGCCTTGAGGAGAGGACCAGAGGTGTGCACTGGCTGCTGGGGTAAAGGAAGAGCAGCTCTTTGAAGCAGACAGGGATGCTCATCAATTCCAGGGGCCCTGCTGAAGTGGGCAACCTGGAACTGAGGTAGACCAACCAAAGTGCTTATAGATGGTTGTTCTCCTATAGTTTTGGGGAGGATTTGGAGGGTTAGCCAGGGCAGAAAGAATCATGTTTGGGGAGTGAAGCTTTATAGAGCTGAGTTTACTTATTTAGTTGAAGACATTGTGGTTCAGCAAAATGGTGAAGGAACCAGAACAGAGGGGAAGAACAGAGGGTACTGTAACCTAGGGGAAAAGGTAGGGCTATGTGGCAATTTCTTTCAAAAACCTGAAGAAGTAGGTCTGGGTATACTGATGGGTAGAAGGATAAGGGTGGACCAGGAGGACAGCATTGCAGGTTGAGGTTTTAGGTGAAGTTGGAAACCAAATGCAGCGTGCTTCCTTTGGAGCAGAGGCAAAGGGCCCTGGAGGAGAGGAGTCCAGGGCTGCAAGCGTCAGCCATGTGGCCATTTGATCTTTCCACCCAGGAAAGTGGCGGGACAGGAGTGGAGAGGTTGAGGAGTGCCGGGGAACATATGTGGGCAGGAGGGATTGGATCCACTTCTTTAGGAAAATTAGTTTCTTTCCCAAGGGTGTGTCAGAGCAGACTGGATTTGGGGCACCGTTTCCTGTGTACAGCCAGAACTGCTGATACCAGGGGATGGTGGAAGTAAGAGGCTTCCTCCCGGTGTCAGCCCTTGCTTGGAACTTCTCAGTGAGGCCCAGGCTTCTCAGTTAGTATTGGTAATTGTACCCCCACTATGATTTGATATAGCATGTGTGGGAATTGGGCTCATTTTAGTTATAATGCTGTTACATAGTTTAGTTAGTAAATGTTGGAAGTGCAAGCCATTGAGATAATTGGGTTGTGTGTAGACTAACACTTTCATCTTCAAGACAGGTGACTCACTAGATCAGATCCACCTGACAGTTAACAACTCCTGAGTCTCCATTTATTTAGCGAGTTCTCTGAAGGCTCTGGAGCAGGTTGCCATCCTCACAAAAGGCACCACGCCTTTACTCAGCCACCTGGAATGTCCTTCCCTTTCTCTTCATGATAAAACCTTCCTGTCCTTCAGACTTGCAGCTTGAATGCCACCTCCTCATGGCACCTTCCCTGACTCCCAGTGATGGACCCACTTGGACCTCATTCCTGCTGTGGGTACTCAGGAAGACCAGGATCAGAAGAAGGAGGATACGGTGAATGGACTGTCTTGGGGCAGGGCATGAGGGCTTCTGTCCTTTATTTAAAAACCTTGGGGTACGAATCTGCCTTCTGCATTGGAGAAAAAGGGTAAAACAGGAAATTCAAAGTTCAAATGGAGCCTCGAGTCTTGACCAACTTTTATCTCTATTGCATGTGTAAAAGATTGAACAGATTTTGATTTGACAAAGTTTGTAAATTTGAGATATGTCTTATTGCTAGAACAAGAATGAAGTATATTTCCAGAATGAAATATAATGAAAGCCCTGTCAGTGAACAATGAATGCATTGGTACTGTCCAAGACATTCAAATACTGTATAAAACTAAAACACTAAGGGTACAGAGAATGAATGCTGGATAGATGTGCTTGGTAAATTTGATGTTTACAAGTCACCTCTTTTGGGGGTTCTTAAATTATATGAATGTTTCAAAAGTGCTTAGAGAAAATGTTTAATAAAATTAATATATATCTGATTTCAAAAGAATTCTTTCCCCCTCTGCATCAGGGCTCAGTGAAGATTGTCAGAGAAGTTTCACAAGTGGACATGCTGCCATCTAGTGACAAAGACAAAAGGTATGGTTTCCCCAACATAGTTTTCTTGTGAAACCAGTACCATGTTAATGGGTTTGTTGGCCAAGACAACCCTTCAGATGTTGGAGTCTCCCTGTAAGAAATGACTGAATTGCTCAAAACTGCTGAGATCAAAACAAGTCTGTTGCATTTTTTAAGTTGTGATATTGGTACTGAATCCAACAGTAAGCAAGGGGAGAAACCCCGAAGGGAAAGAATGAGAACATTACAAAGGTCCCTATATAAATTCTTGAACAAGAATTTAACAAATTTAAATTTTTTTGTCTTTCCCTAATTTAGTCTTACAGGCCTTTCTCATGAAGAAGTGATGATTTTTGGTAACTGTGTGTGCTGCCCACCTTCTTACTCATATGATAGTGAATGGCTTATGGGTTCTCTGTAATAAGACAAAATCCTCAATAAAAATTGTTTGCGTAATCCAGTGTGTTTGTTTTCATAATTTTATTTGATGCTCTGGTGTATGAACCAAAAATAATCTATTCAGGTGACACCTTTTCAGAATTTCTTGTTCTTAAGCCTTTCATTACACTAGAATGAGATGCTCATTTTTTAAATATTGTATTAGATTGTATTTCCCTATATTTCCCAATGAAAACGCTTTACTCAAATTCCTCTCCTGCATTTTGGAAGTTTCATCTGTGCTCCTTGCTCTCCAGAGTGCAGCTATCACCAGTCATACTGAGGCCATCTTTCCAAAGTCTATTCTTCAGATTTGTCCCTGAAAATAAAGACACAGGTTTTTCCACTCTTGACTCTAGAAATAGTACAGTATCACCACTCGTCTTACTATTGTTGTCTATTTCTTGGGAATCAACACAAACCCTTGGGTAGTAGTAAGAAGAGTGTGCTCATACTGGGCACTTACTATGTTACGTGTATTAACTCACTTAATGTTCACATCAGCCATATGAAGTGTAGGTACTGTGATCTCCCATGTTTTATAGATTAGGAAACGCAGAGCAGAGAGGTTGAGACTTGACCAAGGCTTGTGACCATAATCTGTGGAGCCAGGACACTCAGGGTTGAGACCAGTAGTGCCTGTGGCCTGGCCTGTAGTGGAGCTGCTCCAGCAGAAGGCATCCCAGGACCTGGAATGGCTCACCCATTAGGTGTTCCTCTCCAGAATGACCTTCAGAAACTACACATCAGCCAAATCAAGGTAACCATACTGAAATGCAGCAGCCGCATAACTTCCACACAGGAAAGAGGAGACCTGTTTGCTCTTGCCTCCCCCTCCTTTTTCATCTTTTACATCCACAGCTCTCAGTCCAGCATCTTGCTGTGGGAGCATCTCAGGAAAGTTCTTAAATGACACTGCCATTATAGTCACCAAGAAGTGCTCCAAGAGCCACTCTGAGGGTAAACAGCCATCCCAGTTTGCATAGACTTACAGGTTTCCTGAGACATGAAACTTTCAGTGCTAACCAGTAGCCACCCAGCTCCTAACACAGGAAGGATTTGTCGGATCTGTCCGGTAAAATACTAGAGCAGATCATTTTCCTTTATATATACAAACTGATCTGAGTCATTTTTGCCAGCAATACTTCTCCAGCCAGTGAGTTCCTTAACAAAGTGGGAAGATTTTTAAATGTTTACTAGGCTTTTAAGTATTTTTTTACTAAGTGTGTCTTTGGAAGTAATTGAAAGAAATTTTCAGGTACTATTCATTGTCACACTTAGCATACCGAACATTATCATTGAAAGAATTTAGCATCTTCTCTTTTAATAGCACCTCAGAAACTTTTCTTCTAGCACTAGTGACATTCTGAGTTTAAGGTGTAGAATATGTTGATTTGATACACATTTATTGCCACCATCATGTTTGCTAACACATGTATCACATCACATAATCACTATATATTTCCAGTGAGAACATTTAAGATCTACTCTCTCAGCAACTTTCAAGTGTACAATAAAGTATTACAACTATAATCACTGTCACATATTAGATCTCCCAAACATTTATTTCCCAACAGGGAGTTTGTGCTCTTTGACCAAAATGTTTTCTTTACTCCCCCGCCTACAATTTATCCATTTTAATCTCTGCTTCTATTACTTATTTTTAAGATTCCACATAATAATATCATATTGTGTTTGTCTTTCTCCGCCTTATTTCACTTAGCATAATGCCCTCAAGATTCATCTGTGTTGTTGCAAATGGCAGGATTTCCACCCTTCTTATGGCTGATAATGTTTCATTTTATACACTCACACACATGTACATACACATATACATACAGACATACATACATATCTTGGTAGACACCTGCATTGTTTCTATATCTTGGCTATAGTGAATGCTTATATCTGTTAACATGGGAGTGCAAATAACACTGCAAGATCCTGCTTTCATTTACTTTGGATAATACACAAAAGTGAGATCACTGGTCATATGGTAGTTCAAATTTAATTATTTGAGGAAATTTCATACTGTTTTCCATAGTAACTCTTTCAATTTATGTTTCAACACAAACAGTATGCAAGAGTTCTCTTTTTTTCACATCTTGACAATGTATCTTTTGTCTTTTTATGATACCATACTAACAGGTGTGAAGGGATATTTTGTTGTGGCTTTGGTTTGCAATTTCCTGATGATTATTGATACAGAGCACCTTTTAATGATTCTGTTAGCCTAGTCTATGCTGTGTCTGAAAAAAATGTCTGTTCAATTCATCTGCTCATTCTTCATTGGATTATTTGATTATTTCCTATTGAGTAGTATGACTTCATTATGTATTGTGGATATTAACCATATCAGATAGATGATTTGAGAATGTTTTCTACTGTCTAGGTTGCCTATTTATTTTGTTGATGGTTTCACTTGTTCTGAAGGTTTTTCACATTCAGAATGGGATGAAGTCCCACTCACTTATTGTTGCTTTGTAGCCTTGGTTTTTAGTCTTCAGCTCCCAAAAAATCATTGCCACTCTCATGTCAAGGTGCTTACATATATTCTAGGAATTTTACGGTTCAGGCCTTATGTTTAAGTTTTGAATCCATTTAGAGTTGATTTTTACATATCATATAAGATAGGGGTCCAATTCTATTCCTTTGAATGTGCCTACACAATTTTCCCAATACGATTTATTGAAGAGATTATCATTTTCCTATTTTATATTGTTAGCTTTTGTCATAAATTAATTGACTATATGTATCAGTGTATTTCTGGGTTCTCCATGTTGTTCCATTGTTATGCCAGTACCATACTATTTGATTTCTACATCTTTGTAATGTATTTTTAAATCATGAACTGTGAACCTGACAGCACTGTCTGTCCTTAAAATTGCTTTAGTTATTCAGGGATTTGTTTTATTTAATGCTGTGGCTCATGCAAAATTTTTTTCCATTCTGAGAAAATGACTTAGGAATTTTGATAGGCATTACATTCCATCTGTAGATCCCTTTAGGGAGTATGGACATTTTTAATAGTACATTTTCAGTGTATAGGCATGGAATATCTTTCCATTTATTTGTTCCTTAAGCTTCTTTCATCAGTGTCATACAGCTTTCAGTATACATATCTTTCATCTTGCTTAAATTTATTTCAAATGTTTTATGGTTTTGGTGCTGTTGTAAATGGTAGTTTTTTTAGTTTTCACTCATTGTTGAGGTATAGAAACATAATTGATTCCTGTATATTGATTACTTATCTGTAAAATTTATGGAATTTGTTTATTGATTTGAACAGTTAGGGGGATTTTTTGTAGAGTCTTCATGGGCTTTTATGTATAATACCATGTTATCTGCAAATAGAGACACTTCTTTCTGATTTGGATGGATTTTATTTTTTAATTTTCCTACCTACTTTCTTTGGCTGGATCTCTTTTGCATAAAAGTTATGAGAGAGCACATTCTTGCCTTGTTTCTCATTTTAGAGTAAAAGCTTTAAGCTTTACACCTTTGAGTATAATATTAGCTGTGGGTTTGTCACATCTGGCCATTGCATTGAGTCATTTTTCCTCTATACCCAGTTTGTTGAGAGATTTTACCATGGAAGGAGGTTCAATTTTTTTAAATGCTTTTTCTGCAGCTAATGGGATGATCAACTGATTTTTACCCTTCATTTTGTTAATATGATATATCACAATGTTTGATTTGCAGATGTTGAACCATCTTTTTATTCTTTGAATAAATTCCACTTGATTATGGTATTTGATTATTGTAATGTACTATTGGATTTTGTTTGCTAATATTTTTTGAAGAGCTTTGCATCATGTTCATCACAGATATTGGCCTGTTCTTTCCCTTTTTGTTTGTTTGTTTTCAAATTGATTTAGGGAGAGGGAGAGAGAAATATTGATTTGCTGCTCCATGTATCACAAATTCATTGGTTGACATATGCATGTGCCCTGTCCAGGCAGTGAGCCCACAACCTTGGCAGGTAGGGATGACACTCCAACCAGCTGAGTTACCTGGCCAGGGCAGCCTGTAATTTTCCTTTATCATTATATAATGACCTTCTTTGTCTCTTGTTAGAGTTTGGCTTAGTCTTATTTTGTGTGTGTTTTTTGCTGAGAGGGCTTCTGTTTGCATAGAGTATCTCTTTTCATCCCTTCCATTTCAATCTGGTGTGTTCTAAAGGCTAAAGGAGCCCCCATTCAGCTACTCTGTGTGTTTTCAGTGAAGAGTTAAGTTCATTTACATTTAAAGTAATTATTGATTGGTATGAGCTTAACTGTTGCCATTTTGTTTTTCCTGGTTGTTTTGTAATTCCTTCATTTTTTTCATTTGTTTTCTTTTCCCCTTTGTGATTTGATGATTTTCTGTAGTAGTATGCTTATATTTACTTATCTTTTGTGTGTCTATTATAGGTTTTTGCTTTGTGGTTACCATGAGGCTTATATAAAGCATATTTATAACAGTCTCTTTCAAGCTGATAATGTTAACTTTGAACATATACAAAATCTCTACATTTATATACTCCATCCATTTTATGTTTTTGATGTCACAATTTACATATTTTTATCTTATTTTAAGTCTTTAATTAGGTGGATTTTTAGTGGACATTTGATTATATAAAAGATTGATGAGTTTTTTTCTTTTAAGTATATTTTTTTGATTATGCTATTATAGTTTTCCCAATTTCTTCACCTTTACTCCCCTCCGCTCTGCACCCCCAACTCTCTTAGCATTCCTGTCTCTTAGTTCATGTACATGAATTGTAAATATAAGTTCTTTGAATTGTTTCCTACCTTACACAAACTTTACACAAATGCCTAAAAGCATAGGTAATTTCATATTTCTATTAGTTTTTGTGAACACATTTTCTCAGTGGATAGAGGCATTCCCAACTAGGACTGAGAAGGCAACTGAAGTAGTGAAACTTCCACTTATTTCTTCTATTTGCTTCTTCTACAAAGAAATAATTACTAGGTTTGGACTTTCTCACAGCTTTCAGAATTACAATGGACCATCAGTCACTTCAGAGGTCTCCCAGAAGGTTGGACAGACACTGCAAATACGATGCAAACTGCATGCATCTTGGAGACCTCAGTCTATAGGAAAGACTGAGAAAATGAATCATGCAATAAAGACCCTGGCAAAGATATGCCGGGAAGCACAGTTAAAATGGGACCAGGCATATCCCATTGTTTTGCTTCCCATTGGGTAGTACCCAGAAGTGGACGTAAGCCCTTTGAAATAGTTTCCAAATCTCAGTTCTGGAGTGCCTTCCTAGATTTGGAGAACAAGTAGAACATTAACATGTACAACATTTAGGGCAAATGCTAGTGGTTCTTCACAAGTTTCCTCATTGTAGGTCCACCTACCCATGTGACACTTATACTCATTCCTGTCAGGGGGCTAAGTCTTACTGAACACCTGGAAGGCTCAAGGCCCTGAGCATCAGATAGCCAAACAATGGGTAGTCCCTATGATGTCATACTGACATCATATACTTTTCTGTAAAGGTCATGGGAATTTAGCCTTAGATATACTACACATGAATAAAATGGGTGCTCCCTAATGAGAATGCAGAACCTGCAGCTGTGGGTGATACTGAAAGGGAAAGCTGGATCTGCACTTTAGAAGTGTATATAAAATTTTTCTTTCACCATAACATAGCAGAGCCCATGCAAACTGACAATAGTCCTTTTTCTTCTTTTATGCCTTGGCATATTTGTAGACTTTTGGCTGTAGGAGTGTGGTCCTTTCCATTGTTAAATAGGACAGGGATTGAAAGTGACTAAGAAGGTTTATGAAGTTTGCAAAAGGTATGTAAAAAGTTGTAAAGTTTATGAGCCACTAAAAAAGTTTTGTGAAGGTTCTGGAGTTAAGTAATAGAAGGGTGTGAAAAGTGTTTTTTTTTTTTTAAGCAAGAAACCTCACTTGGTTACAATTATTCCTTGCCTGTTTTCTTAGGTTTTAAGGGCTTGGTTTGATTTTTGCTCTTCTGTTACACTGGGAATTGTCTGTTTCTGGTGTTTGAGTTCTGTGCCATTTGAATCTTTTCAGCACCCTTTATGGGACCAGTGGGTGTGAGATAAGTTTCTAAGGCTGATTCCAGTTCTCCCCTTTTCCGAAACACTGCCCTTGCTTTTGATTTTTGTTTTGCTTATGTTATGAATAGAAATTGAGGTTTTTAAGGGTTAAAACTTCACATTAAGTTAGAAAGTAAAGTAATGAAAACATAAGACATGGAAATGCAATGTGGCAGATATTGGAAGAACAGGGACTTTATTTATTTTTTTGTTTTCTAGTTTTCTTTAGCTGATCCTCCTAGAATTTGACACTCTTAATGAGTGAGTAATTGTGTAAAGTTTCCTTTGCATGAAATCAAGAAAACCAATTTCAAATTGTGGTTTTCACAAGCAAGACTTTGATTGCCATGCCTGAAGGAGGTATGCCAGGATTCTAGATGTCACCAGAAAACTATAAGGAAATAAGATTTACTTTCAAAGTTAAAAAAAGCCCATTGGAGAAAAGGTTTATTAACTTCTTTGGTTGTGTGGTTTATGACAGTCTTTCTATGGAAGATATGAAGGTTACTTTACTGAAAGATAAAAACAAGGAACCTTTAGACACTACGGGAACCTCGAGGACTAAAGGAATTTGGGTAGTGTGACAAGCCAGATGGCAGATGTGGGGCTTGGTTTCTGTGCCTTGAAGGGCAGACAGTGTGTCAATTTAAATGCTCCATGCATAACTTCCAGCAAAGTAGATTTGAACAATCTATGTGATCATTGTGACTCCTACAGTCTTTATGCAAACAGTGGAGCAAAATTGAAAACTAGACCTCTTTTTGATAGCAAGGTGATCTCAGGAAGAGGAATTGGGTTTCAAGGAAAATCATAATGCTCAGTTGTGAATATTGGACTCTAGTGCAGATGATTGTCTTCAAAGTGTTTTTCACTTGAGAGTTGAAGTGGCTTGCTTCAGGACCTGATGATATCAACAGAGATGTACAATTTATAGACATGCAAGGATTTGCCTAATTGTCACTACTTAATATCATGCAAGCAAGTGTTTAACTGGTTATCTTCATAAAAGATAGTCTTATTGACTCAGATTTAGGTTTGTAATTTGTTGTTAGAATTAACCTCTCAAAATTCTCCAGGGTTTGCATGGCCAGGAGCATAGCAGGTGCTGGGCCAGAAGGGCAGAGGGGAGGAGCCCTCGGCTGATAGGACCCAAAGGCCATGGGGCTAGGCAGCTAACCCCATGTTCCTCTTCCACATAGGTAGCTAGCTGTGGTGGTGATGGTCACTGGAGCAAGTGTTGCACAGGCCTGCCTGACTAAGAACATGCTGCATTCACAAGACAGCACTGAAAAGGTGGGAAGCGAGTGCTGGATCAGAAGGAAGAGCCAAGGAAGGAGGAATACACTGCAAGGAGCACTTCCAACAGCACACACAGACTCCAAAGTATTCACGGAGCAAATCATGATCAAAAACTTGCTTCAGCTACCTGTTTTTCCGAAGGACATTTTTAAATGGGAAAGGACTTCTGAGTACAGCTTAGTATGAGTCTGGCCTAACAGTGGGTGGCAGGATTATGTTTCTTTGGATATATTGGAAGAAATTGGCTTACAGGCTGAAATCTGAATTTATATCAAGTTTAATGGTTATTATATAAAATATTTTTCTTTTCCACCAAACTCTGTATCCAGAGTTTTGCCAGTTTGGCAGCAAACAGTATTACCCCCACTGGTTTGGTCAGTTTCTCCCTTGCTGCTCTTAAGCTTCTCTACCTTAAGTTTTCATAGTTCAGTTTAATGTGTTTGTGTCATCCCTTTATTCACCATTTTTTAGAAATCTCTGAGCTTCCTGGATCTGGATGTCTGTTTTTCCACATTCCAGAAGTTTTTAGCCATTATAACTTTTAAAAAATTGTCTTTCCCCTTTTCTCTCTTCTTTCTTATGGACTTCTATTTTATATGTTAAATTGATGGTTGAGTTCCTTAAGTTATCATCTTCAGTCTTTCTTTTTTCCCCCTTTGTCTTCTGATTGGATGAATTCTAGGTTGTCTTCAAGTTTGTGTATCCTTTCTTCCTCATGATCTAGACTCCTGTTTAATCCTTTGTTAGATTTTTTAGTTTATTGTATTACTAAGCTCTTTTGATAGTTTTGATAGTTTCTCTTTGTTTAAATTATAACTTTGTTCATGAATTTTTCTCTTGACCTTGGTGAACACCTGTTTCACCACTATTTTGAACTCTGGGGTGAGTAATTTTTTCCTTTTGATTAGGACCATTCTGGAGGTTTTTTTCTTTTATTTTTAGCATATTCCATTTTTCTTTGTTTTCCTTGACTGTCCGTATTGGTTCCTGCATAATACATACCTCTTCCACTCTTAACAAATGGTTTTATGTAGGAGATGAGCCTTGTCAGTCAACCCAGCAAAAGCCCTTAGTTGCTTTTTAAATCTTCATGATTGTCTAAGCCTCCCTCTTTGTTCTTGGTGCTGCCCAGTAGTTAAGGGTGTGTCAAGACTAGTCAGTGTCCTAAAGTGGAAGATCATAGTCAGCACATAAATGCAGTTTGATTGGAAGCCCAAGCCTCAATTCAGCAACTGGGAGAGTCTGCATAGTAGTCATCCTTTATAAAGTATTTCACTTTTGGCAGATTGTTACCCATGGTCAACCATGGTCTGAAAATATTAAATGGGAAATTTCAGAAATAAACAATTCATGTTTTAATTACACACCCTTTTGACTGCAACATAATGAAATATCATGCAACCCTGCCTGGGACGAAATTGTTCATTTGTCCAATTTATTCATGATGCATATACTACTTGCAAAATAGTTGCTTAGGAGCTATCTCAATTATTCATTCAAGTGACATGGTATTGCAGTGTTTGTGTTCAAGTGACCCTTCTTTTACTAAATAATGGCCCAGAAGTCTCTTACATAATTTTTGCCATATCATATTGATATAATGTTTATTTTAGTCATTGTTGATTATCTTTTATTACACCTAATTTATAAATTAAATTTTATTATAGGTATGCATGTATAGAAAACCATGGTGTATATTAGGTGTTATACTACTATGATTTCAGGGATCTACTGAGGGTCTTGAAATATATCACCTGTGCATATATTGGTTGAATTATTGTAGTAATCCTGATGTTATCTATGAGATGGAAGGGTTTGCTTACTCCCTCTACATTTGGTCTAGGTGTGGCCATGATGTGGGCTCTTATGTCTAGTAAGAACTGATTCTCTGTTGTCGGTGTAATGGAGTGTAGCCAGGGCTCCCCCCACAAGTCAGGTTCAGGGACGGGAGATGTGGAGCAGGGCCACTCAGAGTTACTTTGCATAAGGATTAATCTTATTGAGTGGAGCCAGAAAGGTAGTCAGGACTTTAACCCATGTTTACAGCACCTGTGCAAGAGCTTGGAGATGGTTTGCTCCACACTATGGGGCCACACCTGCCTGGACTTAATATGGCAGCCAAGAAAGGCAGAAAATATGGGAGTGCTAGCAAGTGTAGCTGATTGTGGGAGGAGTCAGAAATGGGGATGTAGATGAGGTCTCAGGCTGGGATTTATACTAAAGGCAGGGTGCCATGTAGGATAAGGGAAACAATGAGGGAGACAATGGAGTACAATGCAATACTGTGGGGGGAAAAAAGGGTCAGAAGGCTCTCATTGGTGGGCCATGAGGAGGTGCTACATGGTTTTAGATTAAGAACTGGAGATTGGTGACACAGCTGAAGGTGCTGGGACTGCAGGAGACCTGCCCAGCTGAGCACAGGTTATTGGTAGGAACTGGGAGTCCAGCTGAGTTACAGACTTCTATTTCTTTTCCTGAGATACAGTACCCCTGGCTGGCCTGGTTTAGCAAGAGGAGGTGGGACTGTGTGTGTCAGTGGGTGTTTTAAAGGGACTTTGAGATTTAACAGTGACATTCGCCATTACTCTAAACCTTTATTAGTTTTGAACAAATAGTTCCTCTCCTTTTCACCAAATTCTGGCACTGAAAGCCACAATTCCTAACATCTGAGGTGGACAAGGAGAACCTTTATAGCACAGAAGGACCCCAGGGGAGGGATATTATTTCTGTAAGAGTACCTGGGTCCCCCACACTGGGTACATTCTGTAACATCTACAGTCTTGAGGAAGTGTGATTGCAAGCTGTGCTGGCTGCCAGAGGCCAGCTATCTGGGATTCTGTCCCTTGGTTGGCACTTGTAAAATTTGAGGCATAGATTTGTTTATAAGCTGCTTCCTGGGAATAATGGTTATTTGGACAAGATAGGGCAGGTAGCCACTGGCTTGCCAGTCTCTACAGAAGATGGCAGTCAGCTCCTATATGTGTGCTAGATTAGAAGCCTTACTCTTGAGCAGCAGCTTTTAATATATACAAATAGACACTTTTAGGGGAAAGACTAGGAGTTATTGAGTACTCTAGAGCTAGGTAAGAACTGTTTCTTTGTTATAGTCCTGTGGGTTCTATAGACATAACCCCTGTTGGCCTTAAGAGGTAGGAGTTTGTGGGCCTATTCTTCAGGTGGAAGTCCTAAAATCTGGGGCACTGCATAAGGGGATATGGGGTACAAACTTTTGCTCTTCAGGGAGAACTGTGGGGTTGGGAGTTCCCTATAATTGAATGGTACTGTTTTGAGGATAGGGTTTACAGTACAAGCATATCTTAGACTGTACTACCTTTACCAGTATATTTTCTTGTTACTTATGTATAAGAGTACCTCAGCTAGTGTTTAGATTTCTTTCAGAAAAGACTTATTCTATGTAGTGATACATTTACTGTGCCCATGAGATGAGAAAAAAGTTCAGGAGTTTCCTATTGTCACAATATTGGACCAAAACCCTTAGATAACTTCTTATTACTTTGTAATATCACTTAGTTTTTTCCTTACCTTGTATTTCAAAGCCCTTGTCTAAATAACACATTGTGTACTTTGTTTTCTAGCTTGGGGTTTAATAGCTTTATTTTTTAAGTAAAATTCTAAGTATTCTTAATACTCTATGTCAGAGCAGAGTGCATTTAAAGTAAGTCATATCTTATACAGCATTTCATATAATGCACCACTTAGAATGCCTATAAATATAGATTTCATGATACCAGATGGTTGCTACCTCCCCTCCTTCTGTTTCCATAAGACCCACTGAATGAGTCTGTTAGAATAATTTCCATATGGGCTCATTTAATATATAAACACAAAAACAGCAAGGAATATTAGTGAGGCAGTTTAGAAAAAGGATGTTCTTCACCCAGCCAGCCTTGACTCTGTTTGCATTTTTATTTCCTCAAAACTTTCTATAGTTTTATTCATTCTTAATATTAACTTCAAAGAGCTATGTTAAGTAAAATATACACATTTCCACAAACATATGGTAACAAATTAGTATTGCACTAAATGCAGAGAGGTGCCATAATTTAGGAAAAGATTATTTTAAAAATGGATTGTTTATTTTTTTAGATTTTTTAATCCTTATTATTTTTCTATTACCATTTAGTCTTCAAATACCTTCCTCTCCTCAGCAACCACTGAACTGTTGTCCATGTCCGTACATCCTTTTTTCTTTTTGCTGAATCCCTCCACCTCCTAACTTCTGCCACCCTATTAGCTGTAATCTGCTCTCAATCTATGAGTTTCTCTGTTTTGCTTGCTAGTTAGTTCATTAGATTCCATATGATTGAAATTATACAGTATTTGTCTTTCTCTGATTGGCTTATTTCACTTAGCATAGAGTTCTCCAAGTCCATCTATACTGTTGCAAAGGATAATTTTTTTTTAAACCAGGTAATATTCCATTGCATAAATGTCCCATAGTTCTTTTCTCCATTCATCTATTGATGGACACTTGGGCTGCTCCCATATCTTAGCTATTGTAAATATGCCATAATAAACATACAGGTGCTTATTATTGTTTCAAATTAGTGTTTCTCTTCTTTGTTGTATCTTAACTTTTCTTTCTTTGTTGTGTCTTTATCTGATTTTAGGGTTAGGATATGATGCTACCATCATAAAAAGAGTTGGAAGTTTATTAGGGGTCGTTTATGATTCCGCATAAATTTTTGAAGTGTTTGTTCTATGTCTGCAAAATAAGCCATTGGTATTTTAATAGGTATTGCATTGGATGTGTAAATTGCTTTGGGTACTATGGACATTTTGATGATATTAATTCTTCCAATCCATGAACACCTGTTCATGAACAGGTGTTTACATGAACATATGTTTCCATTTGTTTGTGTCTTCCTTGATTTCTTTCCTCAGTTATGTAGTTTTCTAAATACAGGTCTTTTACCTCTTTGGTTAGGTTTATTCCTAGGTATTTTATTTATTTTTTGCTATTTCAAATGGGATTTTTCTTGATTTCTGCTTCTGCTGTTTCATTGTTGGTGTGCAGAAACGCCTTTGCTTTCTGGATCAGAAATGCCTTTGGTTTCTGCATATTGACTTTGTATACCGCTGTTTTGCCAAATTCATTTATTAGGTCAAGCAGTTTTTTGTGTCTACAGGATTTTCTATGTACACTATCATGTCATCTGCAAACAGTGACAGTTTTGTTTCCTCCTTTCCGATTTGGATGCCTTTTATTTCTTTTTCTTGTCTGATTGCTGCTGCCAAAACTTCCAGTACTGTATTGAATAGAAGTGGTGAAAGTGGACAGCCTTGTCTTGTTCCTAATCTTAGTGGAAAAGATTTTAATTTTTGCCCATTGAGTCTGATGTTGGCTGTAGGTCTCTCATATATGGCCTTTATTATGTTGAGGAATGCTCCCTCTATTCCCACTTTACTGAGTGTTTTTATCATGAATGGGTGCTGTACCTTGTCAAATGCTTTTTCTGCATCTATTGATATAATCATGTGGTTTTTGTCTTTGCTTTTGTTTATGTGATGTATCGCATTTACTGATTTGCAAATATTGTACCATCCTTCCAACCTGGGATGAATCCCACTTGGACATGGTGTATGATCTCTTTAGTGTACTGTTGGATGTGGTTTGCCAGGATTTTGTTGAGGATTTTAGCGTCAATGTTCATCAGAGATATTGGCCTGAAGTTTTCTTTCTTTGTTGTGTCTTTATCTGGTTTTGGAGTTAGGATGATGTTGGCCTCATAAAAAGAGTTTGGGATTCTTCCATCTTTTGGGGATTTTTGGAATAGTCTGTGAAGGATAAGGGTTAGCTCTTCCTTAAATGCTTGTAGAATTCTCCTGTGAAACCATCTGGTGCAGGGCTTTTGTGTGTTGGGAGATTTTTAATTACTGCTTCCATTTTTTTTTTTTTTTGCTGTTATTGGTTTGTTCAGGCTTTCTGCTTCTTTTTCATTGAGTTTTGGAAGATTATATTTTTCTAGAAATCTGTCCATTTCACCTAGGTTTTCAAATTTTTTGGCATACAGTTCTTTGTAGTAATTTCTTACAATCCTTTGTATTTCTGTGGTATCTGTTGTAATCTCTCCTCTTTCATTTCTGATTGTGTTTATTTGGGTTTTCTCTCTTTTTTTCTTGATGAGTCTGCTTAAAGGCATGTCGATTTTGTTTATCTTTTCAAAGAACCAGCTCTTGGATTCATTGATCCTTAGAATTGTGCTTTTAGTCTCTATGTCATTTAATTTGCTCAGATCTTGTTTATTTCCTTCCTTCTGCTTGCTCTGCGCTGCCTTTGTTGTTGTTCCTTGAGTTCTTGTAGACATAGGGGCAGGTTATTTGTTTGGAATGTTTCTAACCTTCTTAGGTGGGCCTGTATTGCTATGAACTTCCCTCCAGGACTGCCTTGGCTTTGTTCCATAATTTTGGGGTTGTTGTGAGTTAATTTTCATTTGTTTCCAGAAACCTTTTGATTTCTTCCCAAATATCATTCTTGACCCATTCATTGTTTAATAGCATGCTATTTAATCTCCATGATTTTGAGTATTTTTTTTCCCTTGGGATTGGTTTCTAGCTTCAGTGCCTCATGATCTGAGAAAATGCTTGGTATGATTTCAATTTTTTTGAAATTCTTTAGGCTTGTTTTGTGTCCTATCATGTGGTCTATCTTTGAGAATGTTCCATGTACATTTGAAAAGAATGTATATTTAGCTTCTTTTGGATGGAGGGCTTTGTATATATCAGTAAAGCCCATTTCATCTAGGATATTGTTCAATGCCACAATATCTTTGTTGATATTTTGTTTGGAAGATCTGTCCATTTTTGACAGTGGGGTGTCAAAATTCCCCACTATAATTGTGTTGCTGTCCATATCTTTCTTGAAGTCCTCTAAGATTTTCTTTAAGTATTTGGGTGCTCCTATGTTGGGTGCATATACATTTAAAATGTTTATGTTTTCTTGGTGGATTCTTCCCTTGAGTATTATGAAATGACCTTCTGGTTCTCTCTTTAAGGACCTTTTTTGGAAGTCTATTTTGTCTGATATGAGTATTGCTACCCCGGTTTTTTTTTTTTTTCCTGTCCATTTGCTTGGAAGATTTGTTTCCAGCCCTTCACTTTCAGCCTGTGCAGGTCTTTCATCCTGAGGTGGGTTTCTTGTAGATAGCAGATATGTGGGTCATGTTTTCTTATCCAATCAGCTATTCTATGTCTTTTGATTGGAGCATTTAATTTATTTACATTTAAGGTTAATATTGATAGGTACTTATTCATTGCCTTTTATGTACATGTGATCCTTTCCCTCTCTCCCTTTTCCTTCCCTTCCTTAAAGTAGTCCCTTTAGAATCTCTTGCAGAGCTAGTTTGGTGGAGGTGTATTAATTTAGGTTTCTTTTGTCTGGGAATCTTCTTATTTGGCCTTGTATCTTGATTGAGAGCCTTGCTGGGTAAAGTAGCCTTGGTTCCAACCTCTGGTTCTCATTACTTGGAATATATCTTGCCATTCTGTTCTGGCTTGGAGTGTTTTCATTGATAAGTCAGCTGTTAGCCTTATTGGAGCTCCCTCGTATGTTACTTGCTGTTTTTGCCTTACTGCCTGTAAGATTCTCTCTTTGTCTTGAAATTTTACCATTTTAATTATGATGTGTCTTGAGGTGCGCCTCTTTGGGTTCCTCTTGATTGGTACTCTCTGTGTTTCCTGGGTTTGTGTGACTTTTTCTCTCATGAAATTAGGGAAGTTTTCCATCATTACTTTTTCAAATAGGTTTTCTACCTCTTGCTCTTTTTCTTCTCTTTCTGGTATTCCTATTATACAGATATTATTACATTTTATATTGTCTTGAATTTCTCTTAATCCCTCTTTATTCTTTCTGAGCCTCTTTTCCTTGTCTTGCTTTTCCTGGCTTTTTACCTACTTTGTCTTCCAGCTCACTGATCTGATCTTTTGCTTCACTGATCCTGCTTTTCATTCCTTCTACTGTGTTCTTCAGTTCAGAAATTGTATTCTTCATTTCCTCTTGGCCCATGTTGATAGTTTCTATTTCCTTTTTCATGTTGATATAATTTTCAGTGAGTTAAATTTAGTTTCCCTGTAGTTTCTGGTAGCTCATTGTGAGCTCATTGAGCTTCCTGATAACCATTGCTTTGAACTCAATATCTGATAGTTGATTTGCCTCTATTTATTTAGCATCTTCCTGAGGTGTCCTCCTTTTTTTCTATTTGTGCATTGTTTCTTTGTCTTACCATTGTTTATGAGATTCTTCTTGTTAGCCTCTGCTTCTTAAATTTATCTGTTGTGATTCCTTGGGTTTAGGGTGTGAACATCTATGGTAGTATACCTGTGAGGTTCAGTGGTGCTGTGTCCTTGATCTCCTGAGCTCACTGGCCTTGGGCAGTCATTTAAGTTGGCTCTGTGTTTGTCTTTGGGTTTTGATTGTTGTTGGGTCTTTCTTTGGTGGCTCCTTTCCACCAGCTGGTTAACTGAGGGTCACTCTGTCCACCACCTTTTGTGTTTTGTTGTGCAGGTGTGGGCAGGTTGTATTGAAACTGGTTCTTCTGTGTGTCCAAGGTTTTGAGGATTCTCTCTTGCTCTTGTTCAGCTGTTTGTTTTGCATAATTTCTCCACTATTTAGTTGTATTTCCAGATAGGTCCTGAATTGAGGTTAGTGTGGCTTCCACTCCCTCCTTCACCTTCTTCTGTTGTTATCTGTTGGTGGTCCTTTGTTGGTGGGTTTCCTCTTCCAGCAGGTATCCTGTTGTTCATAGCTTCCACCTACTCTTTTGTTGTGTGATCAGTTGGAGGGGGAAGGCAAAATGGTTTAAGACAGCAAGAGTGTATTCTATGATATTTACAGTAGCAGCTGGTAGAGAAGAGATAGGAGATCCTTTGGCTATATATAATGTTAACCGTGATATTGCACCCAGCTAGCCACTTTTTAGAAAGGATGGAAAGAAGATAAGGCTCTTGTTGGGGAGGGAAGGATTGTGAATTGGATCTAGAAAGCAGTGAGGTTGTGGGAGGTCAGATTCTGAGGTAAGGTGAGAGTAAAGGATAGTAAGTAGGTGTAGTGTGTGAGAGAATAGAGTTAACCACTACAGTAATAGAGTTCAGGAAACTGTGAAGTGGGCTAAGATCTGGGAGAGATGTGGTGTAGTATTTACAATTGTATGGAACAGCTATCATTTACAATAATAATGGAGCAACAATCACATGACAGACTGTGTGTTCTGGATAACAAGAATAGGAAGTGTAGGACCTTGAGTAGTGTGCTAATGGAGCACAATTGAAGTAAAGGACAGTAAATTAGCAATACACTATGTTAGAGAGAACAGGGGAAACCCGTCAAATGATACAGTTTAACCAACCAAGCAACAAAGACTAAAATAAGAAGAGGAATACAAAAATACTATTAAAACAAAAGATGGAAAAAATAATGAAAAAATAATAATACAAATATGTAATAACTTGCAGGTTCTCTGTAATGGCAGGGCAAAATTTTTCTCACTGTCACAATTATTGTGATACCCCTTCTTTGGGTCCAACTCTGGTCTTTCCACAGTTCCAGGGTTTTTTGTTTTGTTTTGGTTTTCTAGGTCTCACTTGTAGGCATTTTAAAAAAATGCAGATAAAGGAAGAAAAAAATAAAATTGGAGGAAGGAAAGGAAAAAGGAATCAAACAAGAAAAAAATGAAAGAGAGGAAAATGGAATTGAAAGAGAAAAAAATAATAAAAATTTAAAACTTAAAGTTATTAAAAATTAAAGATAGGATAAAATTTAAAATCCTTTTGGTTTCAAAGTGGCCAATATGGTTTTTCTGTTCTTGCTGGCTTCAGCAGGCTGAGGGGGGATTGGTATGGCTTTTCTTCCTTCCTGACCTGCACTCAGTCAGCCTGTGCACACTCCCCCCAGAGCTATCCTGTTGCCTCTCCTCAGTGCCTTGGGTGTGAGTTGGGGTGCCGGCTTTTGAGTACTCAGCCAGGCTGCCTCAGTCCTGTGGGTGCACACCCTTCCTAGTGCTATGGGGGTGCACAGGGTCTTCCACACAACCTTCCATCAACCTCAGAATCACTGCCTGTCTGCGTGGCAGGGAGGCCAGAGAGATCCTGCAGGCAAATTCCCCAAATAGTGTCTGTCTTTTCACTTTTTCTTTTTGAGAAATTCCTCCTACTTAAGCCTACCACTCCATACAGTGGCCTGACCTCTCCCACAGCCCAATTCTCCAGTGAGACTGGGGAGTATTGGGGTCAGGGCCCTTCGCTGTGTGACTCTCAACTCCTCAAGGCATCCACAGACTCTGTGGGTGCTCAGAGCTCCTGTGTATTTGCCACTTAGACCTTATTCCCCTCTCTGTGACAAGCAACCACATCTCTCCTGGTGCTGCTCAGACCTTGTGTGGCTGGGGAGGGAGTACTTGCCCTGGCTCTCTCCCAAGAACTCCATGGCAAACCCAACAGGAGGCACTGGGCCCTGAGCTGCAGCTGCCCTGGTCCCCATGCTGATCCCTGGGACCTTACTGTCCTGAAGCATTCTCCTTACTATCTGGTTTTTTGATGTCCACTACAATTTATGGTCTCTTATTTTCATATATGCTGAGGTACTGTTAACTGTTTGCTCATTTACTCCACAGATCAGCTAGGATCTTCTCCTGTGTGTAGGAAGAAATGGTATCTGCTCACTCCTGCTCTGATGCCATCTTCTCTTCATCTGTTTCTTATTTTAATTGTAAATTTTATTTTCTCCCATGCTATACACTGTCCCTGTACCTTACTCATATTATTTTTATTCTTCTTATCCTCTCAAAAGCATTCCCCTTTTTAAGTAAGCACACATTCTTTATTCCCCTCTTAAAATATTCTAATT
The DNA here is from genome assembly GCF_004126475.2 of Phyllostomus discolor. Classification (NCBI taxonomy): domain Eukaryota; kingdom Metazoa; phylum Chordata; class Mammalia; order Chiroptera; family Phyllostomidae; genus Phyllostomus; species Phyllostomus discolor. The sequence goes on from NC_050199.1 coordinate 4,185,078, forward strand.
TCCTTTCTAACTTTATACACTGTCACTTATTTGGAGTAGATATTACAGATGCTGTGGTTTTTCATCAATGATATTCCTGTTTATTCACTACTTTTTGGTACTTCAAATCTCATAGCTTACTCCCCTTCAGCCTTACTCCATTTTGCCATCCTCTTTCCCTGCTTATTTTAGTTAGAAATTTTACTTAATTTTTTCTTTTCTTAACCTAGATTCTATTCCTTACTCATTAATTTTCCACCCCATAACCCGTAAAATAATTTCTATTTACTGTGGACATCTCATATTCTCCTTTCTCTTTTGTAAAATACATGTACAAACTTTGCAACTTTATTAACCTTTGCTCATATTTGATTCGCTACATATTTAATTTTATTTCAAACCTTATATTCTTCCCTTTCTTTACACCATTTGGTCATTATCTTTTTCTCTTTTATTTGTTTTAAAGTTTATTTTCTCCTTTTCTTTGCTTTGTTTCTATTCCATTCTATCACAATTCTTATCCATCTTCCACTCAAAATCAACATTCTCTCCTTAGTCATCTCGCCACCTTTTTTCCTGCCTATTTTTGCTGGTGTGGTTTTATTTTCATGGTAATACTGCACTGCTAACTACATCTGCACAACATCATAAAAGATATGGTGGGAGTGAGGACTCCCAGTAAGCCAGCTAGAAAGGAGTACTAATCAATGAGAAATCCATCAATAATCAAAGCTCAAGTACAAGAAATTCCACATAAGTTGAATAGATATTAATTTTAGGCCATCCAGACTAGGAGATCAAAGAGAATGCAACACTGAGTCCCACAGAACTCCTACAACGTAAGTACACTCCAGAAACATAGGGAAAACAGAACAACCTATGGAGCATAAAAAAAGTGTCACCTAAAATGGGGAGACTGAAAAAGAACTCCCAGTGGAAGGAAATGAAATGATCCCCAGCAAAAAAAGATAAATAAAATTGAGGCAGGCAAAACATCAAACAGAATTCAAAATAATGGTTATAAGGATACTTAAGTGAGAACAAAATGATCTTAGACTCAACTATGACAGCATGAAAAAAGACATAGAAACTATGAACAAGAACCCAAAAGAAAGGAAGAACACATTCTAAAAAATGAAAAAAAAAAATACACCAGAAGGAACCAAAAGCAGGACAGATGAAGCAGATGACCAAATAAATGATTTGTATACAAAAGAGAAAGAAATCCCCTGCCTAGGAACAAAATGTAAAAAAGATTAAAAAAGAATGAGGATAACTTAGGTTGGTGTGGTTCAATGGATATAGTGGTGGCCTGTGAACTGAAAGGTCCCTGGTTATATTCCCAGTCAGAGCACATCCCTGGGTTGCAGGCCAGGTCCCCAGTAGAGGGCACATGAAAGACAACCACACACTGATGTTTTTCTTCCTCTTCTTTCTCCTCTCCCCTCTATCTAAAAATAAAAATAATTTTTTTTTTAAAAAAAAGAATGAGGATAGTCTGAGAGAGCTCAGGACAGCATACACATAAAAATATTCACATTATAGAACTACCAGAAAGAGATGAAAATGAGCAATGAACAGAAATCCAGTTTGAAAAAGTAGTGACTGAAAACTTCCCTCACTTGAGAGGAAAAAAATCATACCAGTTCAGGGAGTATATTGGGTCATAAACTACATGAACCCAACAAAGCCTATTCCAAGATACATAATAATTAAAATGAAAAATTTTAAGACACAGAAATCATCTTAAAGACAGCAAGGGATAAATGGAAAGTGACATACAAGGGAGCTTCATTTATGCTGTTATCTGATTTCTTAACAGTAACATTACAAGCCAGTAGGGATTGGCATGAAATATTGCAGGTGATGAAAAACAAGGAACAACAATCAAGACTTCTCTATCCTGCAAGGATCTTACTTAGAATGGTAGGTAAAACAAAGACATTTCAAGACAAAGAAGTTTAAACAAGTATATATCCACCAAGCCAGCACTGCAAGAGATGCTAAAGGGACTGCTAGAAAAGGCCACAAAAGAGAGAGAGAGAAACATAGGTATGGAAAATAGCAATGAATATGTATCTATCAGTAATTACCTTAAATGAAAATAGATTAAATGTTCCAACCAAAGGCCTTCAGTAGTGAGATGATTAAGTATATATGACCCAAGTAATTGCTACCAACGAGAGTCCCACCTCAACAAAACCTCTTCACAGGTTGAATTGGAAGGATGGAAATTTTTTCCCAAGCAAATGGACACAAAAAAGAAGATGAGATAGCAATGCATTTATCAGACAACTAGACTTAAAAACAAAAGTCATAAAAAGGATCACAGAAGTTCACTATATATACTTATGTATACAATATGTATAATTATATGCACAATTATAATTATATATAATCAAATATATATAATACTTGACCATTGCAACTACAGGATATAGACATTGTAAATATATACATAGCCCTTTTAAATACACACACATACACACACACACACACACACAACAGAGGAGTACCTAAATATATAAAGAAAATTTTGAAGGACTTCAAAAATACACTGAGAATCACACAATCATCCTATGGGATTTTAACACTCCACTGTGAACAATGGATACATCCTCCAGACAAAGAATCAGAAAGAATATTCTGGCATTGAACAACACTGTACATCAAAAACACTTAATTGGCACATACACAACCTTACGCCATAAAGAAGCAAATTTTACATTGTTTTTAAATGCACAGTGAACATTTTCAAAGATAGACCTCATGGTAGAACAGAAAACAAGCCTCAACATATTCAAGAAAATTGAAATGATACCAAGCATGTGCTCAGATAGCAATGGGTTAAAACTGGAATACAATCTCAAGGAAAAAAAAAAAAACAGAAAAAAACATTCAAACACATGGAGACTGAATAACATGTTATTAAATAATGATAGGTCAACAATAAGATGAAGGAAAACATCAAAAAGAATCTGGCAACAAATGAAAATGAACACAAAACAAAAACCTATGGGACACAGTGAAGGCAGAAATGAGAGGGAAGTTCAGAGCAATAAAGATATACTAAAAGAACATAGAAAAATCTCAAATAACTAATCTAACTCTACGTCTATGAGAACTTGAGGAACAACAACAAAGGGAATAATTAAATGACAGAGACTAAAAGATAATTTCAAAGGAACAAAAAAATCCAGGAGATGGTTCTCTGAAAAGATAAACAAAATTGACATAACTAAATCATATTTACCAATAAAAAAGAGAAAGGACCCAAATAAATAAAATTAGAAATGAAAGAGGAAAATAACATCTGATTGAGCCAAAATACAAAGGATTGTAAGAAATTACTATGAACAAGTTAATGCCAAGAAAATGGGAAACCTGCACAAATTCCTAGAAAGATATAATCTGCCAATCATGGATGAAGAAGAAGCAGAAAACCTGTTATATCAATAACATGAGTAAAATGGAATTAGGAATTTAAAAAAAACTAATGGCATACAAAAGCCCTGGATAGGATGGATTGCCAGGTGAATTTTACTGAACATTTAAGGAACAAGCACCTCAGAGGGATGGAAGATGGTGCATTTACTCTAGGCAGCATTTTTCTTGGCTTCTGTGAAGAGGGGGAAACCTGTGGGTCAGTGGAGAAACAGAGCAAGTGGACTAGATTACTGAATCACTTTTGAAAGCAGGACATCAAAAATTATTGCACTCACTGAAAAACCAGACAGTAAGGAGACTGCTTCAGGACAAAAAGGGACCAGGGATCAGCGTGGGGTCTAGGGGTGTGCAGACCCCAGACTTGGTGCTCCCGGGTCTGCCTCAGAGCGCCTGGGAGAGGGGAGTCACTGCTCCCTCCCCTGAATATGGGGGGTGAGCAACTCCAGGGGAGAACGTGTTGCTAGAAGGAGCAGATTGGCCAGTTGGACTGGGAAAAAAATCACCCAGGGATTATGAACACCCTCACAGAGACCTCAGAGAAGTGAGGGCCTCTGGCCCACAGGACCAGGGGCAGCCTGGAAGACCGCCCGCACCCCCAGCCCGGTGGAAGTGCAGATCGGTGGAGAGCACAGAGCCGGGCCGCGCTTGGCTCGCACCCCATAGGGAGGACTGAATCTCGCACTGTGGTCATGGGAGGTACGTGGCGCTTGGTGCATTCCTACAGTAGTGGCTCAGAAATTTCCAGTCAGCCCGACCAGGGCAGGGGTGCCAACGCCCATTGGAATGCGGTTCAGTGGGGAACACGGAGCTGGAAAGGGCTCGGCTCATGCACCATCGGGAGGACTCTCGCTCACTCTCACTGTGAACCCGGAAGGGTCTCGGCAAGGTGCTTAGAGCGATCCTAGACCCCGAATCTCAAAAGTTTGGGGGAGGGGCTTGCCCTTTTATGATTCCCAGGGAGGGCGCAGTGAATCCCAAAATGTCGCGGGTGCCTCCTGAGATCATAGAGCTGGATCCCAGCAGGACTGCAGAATCCAGAATAATGTGGAAGTGAGATCCAGAGAGCCACTGTGTTCGGGAGCACCCAGGGTACCTGACAGACTTGCTGAGATGTGGCTGAGAGAGAGAGAAGCATTTCAAAGGTCCCTCAGCCAGCTGAAGCCAGCAAGATCAGAAAAACTGGTCTGGCCAGTTAGAAAGCAACAAGAGGGGTTTTGTTTGTTTGTTTGTTTGTTTGTTTAATTTTCTTTTGTTTTGTCTGCTTTGGTTTGGTTTGGTTTTTGTGGCTGTTGTTGGTTGATTGATTTTATCTTGTGTTTTATGTGACATTTTATTTTTCAATTCTTATTATTTTTATCTCGCAATCCCTAATGTTTCTCTTCAATTCATCCTAATATTATTCTTTCCACTCCAAATTTATCTCTCCTGCACTACATCTTCTGCTTTTCTTTCTTTTTTTAATCTTGCAAGCTACTGTAAATTTGTATTATCTTTTTCTCACTTTTCTGACATTTTTTATTTTAATAATATTTTGGAATTCTTTTTCTTTCTGTATAATCTTCTTTGCTTGGCTGGTTATACTTTCATTTGATAGGTTCCCCCTGGTACCTCAGTCACAAGGTGTTGATAAGTTACTATCCTTCATCTGTGTTCCATTAATACACCTCTCAAGGTTCTATACTCTTTATTCTTGTTATCTAGACCTCATCAATTCTGCCACAAGACTCTCACTTTACTATTACTGCTAGTAAGACCTAGTCTATACAACTATAAATACTTCTTAATACCCCTACCTGATCTCAGCCCACTTTGCAATTTTCTGAACTATACTATTGTGGAGGTTGTCTCTATTCTTTTACACACTACTCTTATATACTAATCTTTAGTCCAACCCTACCTTAGAATCTGACCTCCCACAGCCTCTCAGCTTTCCAGATCCAACTAACAATCCTCTCATCCCCAGTAAGAGTCTTACCTTCTTTCCATCCTTTCTAAAACGTGGATAGTGGAGTGGAGGATCACAGTTAACACTATAAGGAGCCAAAGGAAAACCCATCTCTTCTCTACTGGCTGCTAATGTAAATATCATAGTATACTGTCTTGCTGTTTTAAACCATTTTGACTTACTCCTCCAACTGATCACAAAAAGAGTAGGGGGAAGCTGTGAACACGAGGTTACACGAAGGAGATTGCACCACTGAATCTCACAAATATTCTACCACAGAAGTTCACACCATAATTACAGAGACAGCATAATCAGAACAGATCAAATTAAAAAACAAGAAGAAAAAAGAAGAAACCCACGAAAAATGAGAAAACAAAGAACCAACCCCCAATTGAAGGGAAAGGAGGAAGCCTCAGGAAAAATGCTAAATGAAATAGAGGCAACTCAACTATCAGAGAGTGAGTTCAAAACAATGATTACCAGGAATTTCCATGAACTCACAATGAGCTTTCAAAAATTACAGGGAAACTATATCAATCTCACTGCAAACTATATAAACGTGAAAAAAGAAATAGAAACTCTCAACAAAGGTCAAGAGGAAATGAAGAATACCATTTCTGAACTGAAGAACACAGTGGAAGGAAAGAAAAGCAGGATCGATGAAGCAGAAGATCAGATTAGCGAATTGGAGGACAAAGTGGAAAACAACATCCAGAAAGAGGAAGATAAGGAAAACAGGCTCAGAAAGAATGAAGAGGGGTTAAGAGAAATGCAAGACAATATGAAACGTAATAATATCCATATAACAGGGATACCAAAAGTAAAAGAAGAGGAGCAAGAGATAGAAAACCTAGTAAAACAAGTAATGAAGGAGAACTTCCCTAATTTGATGAGAGAAAAAGCCACACAAATACACAAAACACAGAAAGTCCCAATCAAGAGGAACCCAAAGAGGCCTACCTCAAGACACATCATAATTAAAATGGCAAAATTTCAAGACAAAGAGAGAATCTTAAAAGCAGCAAGGGAGCAAAAGGAAGTAACATCCAAGGGAGCCCCAATAAGGCTAACAGCTGACTTCTCAATGGAAACACTTCAAGCCAGAAGAGAATGGCAAGAAATACTCCAGGTAATGAGAACCATAGGTCTGCAACCAAGGCTACTATATCCAGCAAGGCTCTCGATCAAGATAGAAGGCCAAATAAGACCCTTCCTAGACAAAAGAAACCTAAATTCATACACCTGCACCAAACCAGCTCTGCAAGAGATTCTAAAAGGACTACTTAAGTGAGGGAGGGAAAAGAGAGAGAGAGAGAGGAACACACGTACATAAAAGACAATGAATAAGTACCTATCAATAATAACCTTAAATGTAAATGGATTAAATGCTCCAATCAAAAGACATAGAATAGCTGAATGGATAAGAAAAAATGACCCACACATCTGCTGTCTAGAAGAGACTCACCTCAGGATAAAAGGCCTACACAGGCTGAAAGTGAAGGGCTGGAAACAAATCTTCCAAGCAAATGGACAGGGAAAAAAAGCCGGGGTAGCAATACTCATATCAGACAAAATAGACTTCCAAAAAAGGTCCATAAAGTGAGACCCAGAAGGTCACTTCATAATACTCAAGGGAAGAATACATCAAGAAGACATAAATACTGTAAATATATATGCACCCAACATAGGAGCACTGAAATACATAAAGAAAATCTTAGAGGACTTCAAGAAAGATATGGACAGCAACACAATTATACTGGGAGATTTTAACACCCCACTATCAAAAATGGACAGATCTTCCAAACAAAATATCAACAAAGATATTGTGGCATTGAACAATACCCTTGATGCAATGGACTTTACTGATATATACAGAGCCCTTCATCCAAAAGAAGTTGAATATACATTCTTTTCAATTGTACACGGAACATTCTCAAAGATAGACCACATGATAGGACACAAAACAAGCGTCAAGAATTTCAAGAAAATTGAAATCATACCAAGCATTTTCTCAGACCACAAGGGACTGAAGCTAGAAACCAATCCCAAGGAAAAAAACCAAAAACACTCAAAATCATGGAGATTAAATAGCATGCTATTGAACAATGAATCGGTCAAGAATGACATTAGGGGAGAAATCAAAAGGTTTCTGGAAACAAATGAAACCAAACTCACAACAACCCAAAACTTATTGGACACAGCCAAGGCAGTCCTGAGAGGGAAGTTCATAGTGATATAGGCCCACCTAAAAAGGTTAGAAACATTCCAAAGAAACCAAATAACCCTATGTCCACAAGAACTCAAGGAACAACAACAAAGGCAGCCCAGAGCAAGCAGAAGGAAGGAAATAACCAAGATCAGAGCAGAATTAAATGACATAGAGACTAAAAGCACAATTCTAAGGATCAATGAATCCAAGAGCTGGTTCTTTGAAAAGATAAACAAAATTGACAAGCCTTTCAGCAGACTCATCAAGAAAAAAAGAGAGAAGACCCAAATAAACACATTCAGAAATGAAAGAGGAGAGATTACAACAGATACCACAGAAATACAAAGGATTGTAAGAAATTACTACAAAGAACTGTATGCCAAGAAATTGGAAAACCTAGGTGAAATGGACAACTTTCTAGAAAATTATAATCTTCCAAAACTCAATGAAAAAGAAGCAGAAAGCCTGGACAGACCAATAACAACAAAAGAAATTGAAGCAGTAATCAAAAAACTCCCAACACACAAAAGCCCTGGACCACATGGTTTCACAGGAGAATTCTACAAAGCATTTAAGGAAGAGCTAACCCCTATCCTTCACAGACTATTCCAAAAAATCCAAAAAGATGGGAATCTCCCAAACTCTTTTTATGAGGCCAACATCATCCTAATTCCAAAACCAAATAGAGACACAACAAAGAAAGAAAACTTCAGGCCAATATCACTGATGAACATTGACGCTAAAATCCTCAACAAAATACTGGCAAACTGCATCCAACAACACATTAAAAGATCATACACCATGACAAAGTGGGATTCATTCCAGGGATGCAAGGATGGTTCAATATTTGCAAGTCAGTAAATGTAATACATCACATAAAGAAAAGCAAGGACAAAAACCACATGATCATATCAATTGATGCAGAAAAAGCATTTGATAAGGTACAGCACCCATTCATGGTAAAAACAGTCAGCAAAGTGGGAATAGAGAGAGCATTCCTCAACATAATAAAGGCCATATATGAGAGATCTACAGCCAACATCAGACTCAATGGGCAAAAATTAAAATCGTTTCCATTAACATCAGGAACAAGGCAAGGGTGTCCACTTTCACCACTTCTATTCAATATAGTACTGGAAGTTTTAGCCACAGTGATCAGACAAGAAAAAGAAATAAAAGGAACACAAATCGGAAAGAAGGAAACAAAACTGTCACTGTTTGAAGATGACGTGATAGTATACATCACGTCAGACTATAGACTCTATCAAAAAACTGCTTGACCTAATAAATGAATTTGGGAAAACAGTGGGATACAAAGTCAATATCCAGAAATCAAAGGCATTTCTGTACGCCAACAATGAAACATTGGAAACAGGGATCAAGGAAAATATCTTATTTGAAATAGCAAAAAGAAAAATAAAATATCTAGGAATAAACCTAACCAAAGAGGTAAAAGACCTGTATTCAGAAAACTATACAACACTGAAGAAAGAAATCAAGGAAGACACAAACAAATGGAAACATATACCGTGTTCATGGATTGTAAGAATTAATATCATCAAAATGTCTGTACTACCCAAAGCAATTTACATATTCAATGCAATTCCTATTAAAGTACCAATGGCATATTTCACAGACATAGAACAAACACTTCAAAAATTTATATGGAATTATAAACGACCCTGAATAGCTGCTGCAATTCTGAGAAAGAAGAGTTAAAGTAGGAGGGATCACAATACCTGACACTAAACTATATTACAAGGCCACTGTAATCAAAACAGCCTGGTACTGGCATAAAAACAGGCACATAGACCAATGGAACAGAACAGAGAGCCCAGAAATAACCCCAAGTCTCTATGGTCAATTAATATTTGACAAAGGGGACAGCAACATAAAATGGAGTAAAAATAGCTTCTTCAACAAATGATGTTGGGAGAACTGGACAGCCACCTGCAAAAAATGAAACTTGAGCACCAACTTACACCATACACCAAAATAAATTCAAGGTGGATAAAAGACTTAAATATAAAGCGTGACACCATTAAAGTCCTAAAGGAGAACATAGGAAAATCTCAGACATTTCACGAAGAAACTTTTTTACTGACTTGTCCCCTAGAGCAAGGGACATAAAGGAAAGAATAACAAATGGGACCTCATCAAAAATTAAAAGCTACTGCACAGCTAAAGAAAACAGTATCAAAATGAAAAGAGAACCAACTGTATAGGAAAACATATTTGCCAATGATACCTCAGACAAGGGTTTAATCTCCAAAATATATAAAGAACTTACAAGACTGCACTCTAAGAAGACAAGGAATTCAATCAAAAAGTGGGCAAAGGACTTGAAGAGACACTTCTCCAAGGAGGACATACAGAAAATCCAAAGACACATGAAACAATGTTCAATATCGCTAGCTATCAGAGAGATGCAGATTAAAACCACAATGAGATACCACTTCACACCAGTCAGAATGGCCATCATAAACAAAGCAACAAACAACAAGTGTTGGAGAGGTTGTGGAGCAAAGGGATCCCTAGTGCACTGCTGGTGGGACTGCAGACTGGTACAACCACTATGGAAAGCAGTATGGAACTTCCTCAGAAAACTAAACATGGATCTCCATTTTGACCCAGCAATTCGACTGCTGGGACTATATCCTAAGAACACTAAAACATCAATTCAAAAGAACCTATGCACCCCAATATTCATAGCAGCACAATTTACAATGGCCAAGTGCTGGAAGCAACCTAGATGCCCATCAGTAAATGAATGGATCAAAAAAACTATGGTACATTTACACAATGGAATTCTATGCAGCAGAAAGAATGAAGGAGGTCCTACCCTTTGTGACAGCATGGATGAAACTGGAGAGCATTATGCTAAGTGAAACAAGCCAGGCAGTGAAAGACAAATACCACATGATCTCACCTTTAACAGGAACCTAAACTACAAAACAAAGAGAAAAGCAAAATATAACCAAAGACACTGAAATAGAGGCCAGGCTGACAGTGACCAGAGGGGAGCAAAGAGGGAATTTAAGGGGACAGTGGGAAGGGTTCACAGGAACAAACTTAAAGGACACATGGTCATAAACTAAGGGGAGGGTGGTAATGGGAGGGAAGGGGGGAGGAGTGGGAGGGGGGACTGGATTGGGACTAAAAAGGAGAAAACTGTATTTGAACAATGATTAAAATAAAAAAAGAAGCACCTCATATCTTTCTCAAACTATTACAGACAACTTAGGAAGTGGGAAGATTACTAAATTCCTTTAACAAGACCAGTATCTTTCTAATTCCAAAACTAGGTAAAGACACAACAAAGAAAACTAAAGCTCAGTTCTCTGAAAAAGATAGATGCTAAAATGCTCAACAAAATACTAGCAATCCAGATTCAGAAATATATTAAAAAGAAAGGAAAGCATCATCAAAGAAAAATAAAGGACCTATGGACAAAGCCAAAGGTGGAAAAGTTTGAGGGTGGTAGGTGAGGGTGAGTGGGGCAAGGGAAAGTTGCTGTGGGAAAATGTAGACAATGGTGCTTGACCAACAATAAAACGAAAGAAAAACAGAACAGAAGACAACAAAGCAAAAGATCATACATAATAATCAACAGGGATTCGTCTCAAGGATGCAATGATGGTATAGTATTCCTAAATCATTAAATGTAATACACTGATAAATAAAATGAAGGATAAAAATCACATAGTCATACTGATCAATGCTGAAAGACATTTGATAACATCCAGCACTCATTTGTGATAAAAAACACTCAGCCAAGTGACAATACTGCATGCATACCACTACACAATAAAAGCCATATATAAGAAAATACAGCCAATATTATATTCCATGGTTAAAAACTAAAATTTTCCCCTTAAGATCAGGAAAAGTGTCAGCTCTCATCATTCTTATTCAATATAGTACTGAAAGTTGTAGCCACAGCAATCAGACAAAGAAGGAAACAAAATGCATCCAAATTTGGAGGTAGTAAAATTGTTAGTGTTTTCACATGACATGATAGTGTACATAGAAAACCCTGTGTTCTCCACCAAAAACTACTTGACCTAATAAGTGATTCAGGAAAATAGCAAATTAAAGTCAATATTCAGAAATTGATGGAATTTTTGCACACCAACAATGAAATGTCAGAATGTGAAACTAGGGAAAAATCCCGTTTACTATAGCAACAACAACAACAAAAAACTGTATAGGAATAAATTTAAGCAAAGAGGTAATAGACCTGTACTCAGTAAAATTATAGAACACTGTAGAAAGACATTAAGAAAGGTACAAATAAATAGAAGTATATGCCATGTTCATGGATTTGAAGAATTAACATTATTACAATATCCATACTACCCAAGACAATCTATAGATTCAATACAATTTCTTTGAAAATACCAATGGGAACCTATCTCTGTGGAATGGCAAATGTTGTGTGGCCCTGTTGGAATGCCTATAGATGTGTGTCAGCACACGGTAAGCCAAACCCATGGATCAGCTTTCCTGTGGGAAACCAGGCCTGCATTGCACCTGGGCTGCTTGGAGGTGTGCTCTTGCTAAAACTCCCTCACTCTGAGTTGAAGCAGCAAATGCTTACTGGATATCTTTAAACTGACTTCCTGAAGTCTGTGCAAATTCTTGGAAGGACAGAGTGTAATTAGATCAATTACTCTTATTGTTTCCTTGCATTTGCAACATTTTTTCTTTGTTAACCTGTAAGAAGTAATTAGTAACATCCTTTCTTTTGTTGTCTGTAAAAAGTAACTACCTAGAGCAAACCTGACCAAAATGAATGAGAACAGTCTTTGATGTGTGCTATTTAGAAAGCCCATAAAATCTGTCAAGGCAAGGGTTGAGGTACTCTCTCCTTGGGAGAGTGGCCATGCTGTCCCTTTTACTCCACAGGGCTTCAGTGGTCTGTATGAATTCATTTCATCTCAGGCACAACATCATGGACACTGCTGGCCAGAGTCCACATCAAATTTGTAAAGCTCAATACCCCACAAAAAAATCCAATTTAATAGTGAGCAAATGAGTTTAATTTCCCTGCTGGCTACCTCAGTTTCTCAGAACATCACCTGACTTTCCAAGTTTGCAGATTTGATAATCAGGGCACATACAAGAAGCAACCAATAGGTGCATGGATAGATGGAAAAGCAAATTGTTTTTCTCACTTCCTTTCTCTTTTTCTCCTCTCCCTCAAATTAAAAATATTTTATTTATAAAAGAAAAAATTATCATAAACAGTGTCACTCAGTTGTTTGGGTGTCATCCTGCAAAGCAAATGTTGTGGTTTTAATTCTAGGTCCAGGCACCTCATACCTCTCAGAGTGTTTACCCAGAATAGTCTACAAACTACAATTGTCAACAAGTTTGTTGGCCACTGAAAACACTTCTTCAATTTTGTGGGCATGCAGATGGTTGCAGCCACTGTGAGGAGAGTATTTTCTTCTAAAAATTAAAAGTGGAACTGATGTAAATAGCCCATGGACACAGAGAAGAGTATGGTGAAGACCAGAGATGAGGTATGAAGGGAATAGCTGAAATGAGTGAAGAAGGAGAAAACAAGGATATCTGTAATAGTTTCAACAAAAAAGGAAGATTAGTACTAGAAACCACATCTGGAACTTAAGTGAATGTTTAATGATTCTTCTTGTTTCTGAAAATATGAAAATGACAGGAAAGAACAGACTATTTACATTGTTCTGAATACAGAATGAGAATTTCTTAACAACAACACCAAAAAACAACATTCACCAAGATTCTTGGGGCGTAATCCCATCAGTGGAATTGCTGGATCAAAAGGCAGTTCCATTTTTCATTTTTTGAGGAAATTCCATACTGTTTTCCACAGTGGCTGCACTAGTCTCCATTCCTACCAACAATGCACTAGGGGTCTCCTTTCTTAACAGCCTTGCCAGTACATGTTTGTCAATGGCCATTCTGACTGATGTGAAGTGGTATCTCATTGTGGTTTTCATTTGCATCTCTCTGGTGGCTAGTTGTGCTAAAAATCCTTTCAATGTCTCTGGATCCTCTGTATTTCCTCCTCGGACAAGTGTCTGTCCAAGTCCTTTCCTCATTTTTTAATTGGATTATCTTCTTGGAGTGGAGTTGTATGAGTTCTTTATACATTTTTTGGAGATCCAACTCTTCTCCGAGGTAATTCAGTCATAGAATAATCTAACCTAAGAAATAGCCTAGGAGCCCCTGAGATTCAAAAGAAAGATATATTTTTATTATTACATTAGGGTCTTACTAGTTTAAAATTATTCAAGTGTAATAATATCTTCCATCATTTGGACCAAAAGAATACCATAGATGTTCTGTGAAGGAGATAAAGTAGACACTATTTCCAATGTGTTTTACTTTTAACTGTTGTTCAGTTATACTTGTCCCATTTCCCCCATTACTCTTCCCCTTGCCTATTTGCCCCCATTCTCACATTTAATCATTCCCCCCATTGTCTTTGTCCATTGGTCCCTTATACTCATTGCTTGCTGACTCATTCCCTTGTCCCCATTTACAACCCTCCTTCCTCCCCTCAGGTTACTGTTTATTCTCTATTTCCATATCTCTGCTTTTTATAAGCCAACTAATGTCCCTGGTTGTCACATGTATAATACAAACATTAAAAAGTCTGAAAGGTGGAGAATATAAATAAATTAACAAGGAACCTAAAGATCCAAAAAATAATAAAATGAATAACTTCTTGTTCCCTCCCTCTCTCTCTCTCGCTCTCGCTCTCTCTCTCTCCCTGTTGTTATTTTGTGATATGAATATCCACAGGGGTATTATTGCGCTCTATAGTGCCTGTATGAGTGTGTCTGTGAGTTTACACACATATTACCTTTTTGTGTTATATGTCACAGACTTAGTCCTGAAGAAGCTTGTGACCCAGAAACATGAAGAGACACAGACAAAAATGCCCCTAAATAAGCCTGCTTTCTCTATGCAAGACACCAGGTCAGCAAACTGGTGTCTTCTGGAAACAGAAAACCTTTAGATAATATTCACTGCTTCATCTCCATGCCACAAACAGCTGTGAACAATCTGCTTTCAGTCCTGCATGGTGGTAATGAGATACACCTCCTCTCCTAGTCAGGAATGTACAAATAAAGACTACTAGGAAGTCTGAACTTGCATGCTCATGAATACCAAGGAAACTTCTATTTTCAGTATCAAAAGAAGCTAAGGATGAAATCTAACATTCTGTTGGAGTGGTGTCAAGACTGCCACCTGCTACAGAGGAAATAAAAATCAGCTCAAGAGTCTCATAATATGATATCCTAATTATTCAATTTTCAAATTAGATAAAAGGCCTTATTGTGACAAGACAAAGAAATCCATCAACTTAAATTTAAAAAAATTAAAAGTTGGACAAAGTCAACAAAGAAATACCAGACTTATCAAGATTTTATTACAAGGATTTTAAACCTCTCATTAAGGAAGTACTTAAGCAGCTATAAACATATTTGAAACCAATAAAATCTGTAGCATACACATTTTAATTGTTAGTAAAAATAAGCAATAAAAATTTTACAATTCAATGTAGCACAATTTAAAAACTATTTAATGCTCTTCGAGTTAAGTGGTGAAAGTAGAGGAAATATATAAGACAATTTTAAGTAGGAAACTGCTAGCGATTTAAGAGAGGTAAGTTTTCAACATTTCACTTAAACGGGTAAAACTTATTTATAGTAGATTATGATAAAATATATGGGTATAATATAGTACCTGGGACAAACACAAAAGTGCTATCTGGAGATATATGTATATAGCACTTTGATGTACCTTTAATGGTAAAACACCATTAACGGTAATGGTAATGTACCATCAATGGTACATTAATGGTGTTGTACCACTAAAGGTACATCAAAGCATATTTATAAATTTTCTTGTATACCTCAAAAGGAAACCTCAAAAAACACATGGCAAACAGCATAAAAAGAAATAATACTAGAGCATATCAATAATTTTTTCAAGTTTTTAAATTTCTATTAGATTCATTGTGGTGACATCTATTAATAAAATTATGCAGGTCGCAGATGTACAATTATTTTTAACACTAAATGAAAGGAAGAAATTAGCACAGCATTTTTTTTTAAAAGACACACATACAGATATATCCCAAAGGTGCAAGGATGGTACAATGTTTGCAAATCAGTAAATGTAGTACACCACATAAACAATACAAAAGACAAAAACCACATGACCATATCAATACATGCTATATGGCATTTGATAAAGTACAGAGCCCACTTATGATAAAACCTCTCAGAAAAGTTGGACTACATGGAGCATAACTCAAATAATAAAGGTCATATATGAGGAACCTACACCCAACATCACACTCAGTGGGCAAAAAGTGAAAGTTTTACCCCAAGTCAGGTGCAAGACAAAGATGTCTGCTTTTACCACTTCCATTCAACATAGTAGTAGAAGATCTAGCCACAGTAATCAGACAATAAAAAGGAGTAAAAGGCATGAAAGGAGGAAGTAAAGTTGTCCTTGTTTTAGATGACATGGTAGTGTACATAGAAAACAGTATAGACTCAACCAAAAACTATGTGACATAATAAGTAATATGGCAAAATGGTGGGATTCAACGTCAACATTGAGAAATCAAGGCATTTTTATACACCAACAATGAAATATCAGGAACAACAATTAGGAAAGTAGATCCTATTTACTATACTAACCAGAAAATTAGAACACTTAGGAATATACTTAACCAAGGAGTTAAAAGGTCTGTAATCAAGAAACTACACAACATTGAATAAACAAATTAAGGAAGACACAAATAAATGGAAGCAAACACCATGTTCATGGATTGGAAGAATTAACATCATTAAAATATTCATACTATCCAAAGCAGTCTACAGATTCAATGTAATGCCTAGCAAAATGCAAACAACATATTTCACAGATATGGAACAAATAAATCAAAATTTATATAGAACCATAAATGACCATGAGTCACCTAAGCAATTTTGAGAAAAGGAGACAGTTACCTACCAAAAGGTTTCCGTATGAATACCAGCAAATTTCTCAAAAGAAATCTTGCAAGTATGAAGAGGCTGGAAAGAAGTATTCAAATCATATAAGGTAAGGACCTACATCCAAGAATACTCTATTCACCAAAACTTTCATTTAGAATGGAAGGGCAGATAAAGTGCTTCCCAGATAAGATAAAGTTAAAGGAGTTGATCATCACCCAGCCCTTATTGTATGAAGTGTTAAAGGGACTTACCTAAGACAAAGAAGATGATAAAAAATATATGAACAGTAAATGACAACAAATTCACAACTATCAAAATTTAACCTAAAAACAAAAACAAAAACAGAGTAAACAACTAGAACAGGGACAGAATGAGAGAAATGGAGATCACATTGATGGTTATCACTGGGTTGGGGGAGAATAGGGAAAGAGGTACAGGGAATGAGAAACATAATTGGTAGTCACAAAATAGGCAGGGGGGGTTAAGAATGCATGAAATGGAGAAGCCAAAGAATTTACATGTAGAATTGATGGACATGAACTAAGCAGGAGTAATTCTGGAGGGTAAGGGGATGGTGCAAGGAGGAAGGGGAAAAAGGGAAGAAAAAAATGCAACAACTGTAATACATCATCAATAAAAATTATTCAAAATAATCAACAGTATGTTGTCAAACTGCAATGGAACTAAGTAGAAAACATTGAGAAAAAGATAATAGAAATAATACCACACACTTGACAGCTAATCCATGGGTCAAATAAGAGTCTCTAAGTAATCTGGGTCAAACAGAAAGTGTCATGGAAAATAGCATATTGAACTAAATAAAAACAAAACTACAATATACATCAGATGCAGAAAGAGCAATGAAGAAATTTAATGATATTATGTTCCAACACAACATGGTGCATATTTCTGTTACTTATCTAACTCATTCTTCAGGAGAGGTGATAAAAATAAGTACCTAACAATAAAAATGTTAAATGTAAATGGATTTAAATGCTCCAATCAAAACACACAGAATAGCTGAATGGATAAGAAAGCATGATTCATACATATGCTGCCTATGAGAGACCCACCTCAGGACACAAGACCTTCACAGACTGAAGGTGAAGGGCTGGAAATAAATATGCCAAGCAAACAGAAAGGAAAAAAAGGTGGGGTAGCAATGCTCATCTTGGAAAAAAAAAAAAACTTCAAAAAAAGGGCCATACAGAGAGATGCAGGTCACTATATAATACTCAAGGGAAGATACATGTAAAGGACACAAACATTGTAAATGTATATGCCCCCAACATAGCAGCACCCAAATACAGAAAGAAAATCTTAGAGGACTTCAAGAAAGCTATTGACAGCAACACAATTATAGTAGGGGATTTTAACACCCCATGGTTGAAAATGGACAGATCTTCCAAACAAAATATCAACAAAGATATTGTGGCTTGAACAATGCCCTACATCAAAATCTTATCATGGACTTAACTGATATACATCGATAGAGAGAGCCATTCATCCCAAAGAAGCTAAATACACACTCTTATCAAATGCACATGGAACATTTTCAAAGACAGACCACATGACAGGACACAAAACAAGCCTCAACAATTTCAAGAAAGTTGAAATCATACCCAGCATTTCCTCTGACCACAAGGAACTGAAACTAGAAACCAACCCCAAGATAAAAAACACAAAACATCCAAGCTCATGGTGATTGAATAGCATTCTATTAAACAATGAATGGGTCAAGAATGAAATTAAGGAAGAAATTAAAAAGTTTCTGGAAACAAATGAAAATGAACTCACAATAACCCAAAACTTATGGGACACAGCAAAGGCAGTCCTGAGAGCGATTTCATAGCAATACAGGCATACCTAAAAAAGATAGACACATTTCAAATAAAAAAACTAACCTTATGCATACAAGAACCATAGGAACAATAACAAAGACAGCCCAGAGCAAATAAAAGAAAGGAAATAACCAACATCAGAGCAGAATTAAATGACATAGGGACTAAAAGCACAATTCTAAGGATCAATGAATCCAGGAGCTGGTTCTTTGGAAAGGTAAACAAAATTGAAAAGCCTTAAACAGGCTCATCAAGAAAAAAGAGAGAGGACCCAAATACCCACAATCAGAAAGGAAAGAGGAGAGATTACAACTGATACCACAGAAATACATAGGACTGTAAGAAATTACTATGAAGAACTGTATGCCTAGACATTTGAAAACTTAAATGAAATGGACAATTTTCTAGAAAAATATAATCTTCCAAAACTCAGTGAATAAGAAGCAGAAGGTCTGAACGGACAAATAACAGCTGATGAAATTGAAGCACCAATCAAAAAACTCCTGAAACACAAAAGCCCTGGACCAGATGGTTTCACAGGAGAATTCTACAAATTATTTAAGGAAGAGTTAAGCCCTATCCTTCACAAACTATTCCAAAAATCCAAAATGATGGAAGACACCCAAACTCTTTTAAAAGCCAGCATCATCATAACCCCAAAACCAGATAAAAACACAACAAAGAAAGAAAACTTCAGGCCAATATTGTTGATGAATATAGAAGATAAAATCCTCAAAAAAATATTGGCAAACTGCATCCAACAATACATTAAAAAGATCATAAACCATGACCAAATGGGATTCACCCCAGGGATGTGAGGAAGGTACAATATTTGCAAATCAGTAAATATAACACAACACATAAATAAAAGCAAAGACAAAAATCACATGATCATATCAATAGGTGTGGAAAAACCATTTGATAAGGTACAGCACCCATTTATGATAAAAACACTCAGCAAAGCAGGAGTGGAAAGAACATTCCTCAACATAGTAATGGCCATATATGAGAGACCTGCAGCCAACATCATACTCAATGGGCAAAAACTAAACTCCTTTCCACTAAGATCAGGAACAAGGTGAGGTTGTCCACTTTCACCACTTCTATTCAATATAGTACTGGAAGTTTTAGCCAGAGAGGTCAGACAGGAAAAGGAAATAAAAGGCTTCCAAATTGGAAAGGATGAAAACTGTCACTATTTGCAGATGACATGATAGTGTACTTAGAAAATCCTGTAGACTCAGCCAAAAAACTGCTTGATGTAATAAATGAATTTGGCAAAACAGCGGGATACAAAGTCAATATCCAGGAATCAAAGGCATGTGTGTATACCAACAATGAAACATCAGAAGCAGAAATCAAGAAAAAAATCTCATTTGATATAGCAGCAAGAAAAATAAAATATCTAGCAATAAACCTAACCAAAGAGGTAAAGGACTTCTTCTCAGAAAACTACACAACACTGAAGAAAGAAATCAAGGAAGACACAAACAAATGGAAACATATACCGTGTTCATGGATCGGAAGAATTAACATCGTCAAACTGTCCATACTACCCAAAGCGATTTACACATTCAATGCAATGCCTATTAAAGTACAAATGGCGTATTTCACAGACATAGAGCAAACACTTCAAAAATGTATATGGAAACATGAACAACCACAAATAGCTGCTACACTTTTCAGAAAGAAGAGCAAAGTAGGAGGGATCACAATACCTGATATCAAACTACATTGCAAGGCCACTGTAGTGAAAACAGCCTGGTACTAGCATAAAAACAGGTACATGGACCAATAGAACAAAACAGAGAGCCCAGAAATAAACCCAAATCTCTATGGCCAATTAATATTTGACAGAGGGGCCAGCTACATAAAATGGAGTAACAACAGCCTTTTCAACAAATGGTGTTGGGAGAACTGGAGAGTTATGTGCAAACAAATGAAACTCGAGGCACCACCTTACACCATACACCAAAATAAATTCAAGGTGGATAAAATATTTAAATGGAAGCCGTGACACCATTAAAGTCCTTCAGGAAAACGTATGCAGGAAAATCTCAGATATTTCTACTGGTGCAGTCACTGTGGAAAACAGTATGGAATTTCCTCAGAGAACTAAAAATGCATCTCCCTTTTGACCCAGCAATTCCACAGCTGGGACTATATCCTAAGAAGCCTGAAACACCCATCCAAAAGATCCAATGCACCACTGATATTCATAGCAGCAGAATTTACAATAGTGAAGTGCTGGAATCAACCTAGATGCCCATCAGTAAATGAATGGATCAGAAAACCGTGATACATTTGCACAATGGAATTCTATGCAGCAGAAAGAAAGAAGGAGCCTCTACCCTTTTTGATAGCATGGATGGCACTGGAAAGCATTATCCTAAGCGAAAAAAGCCAGGCTGTGAAAGACAAATACCATATGATCTCACCTTTAACAGGAATGTAATTAAGAAAATGAAGAAGTAAGCGAAATGTAACCAAATACACTAAAATTGAGAGCTGACTGACAGTGATCAGAGGAGAGAAGGGGAGGAATTATAGGAGAAAAGGGTGAAGGGTTTGCTGGAACAATTATAAAGGACCCATGGACAATAACAAGGAGGGTGGTAACAGGGGAGGGAGATGGAGAAGGCTGGGGTGATGGAGAAAGGTGGGGGAGGCAGAAAACTGTGCTTGAGCAACAGTAAAACATGTCCACTGAAAATAATAAAAATAAAATAATTAAGAAATAATTCCCCAATCTAGCAAAGGAGCTAGACATGCAAGTCTGGGATGCTCACAGACTCCCAAACTAGTTGAACCCAAGAATAAACACATCAAAACACATCATAATTAAATTACAGAAGATTAAAGATTAAGAAGATAATTTAAAAAGCAGCAAGAGAAAAGGAGAGAGTTACCTTCAAAAATATTCACATAAGACTATCAACTGATTTCTCAAAAGAAAATTTGCAGGAAAGAAGGGGCTGAAAAGAAGTACTCAAAGTCATATAAAACAAGAACCTACATCCAACATTATTTTATCCAGCAAAACTATCATTTAGAATGGAAGGGCAGATAATGTTCTTCCCAGATAAGGTCAAGTTAAAGGAATTCATCATCACCATACCCTTATTATATGAAGTGTTGAAGGGACTTAGCTAAGAAAAAGAAGATCAGAACCATGAAGATAAAATGACAATAAACTCACACCTATCAGCAACTGAACTTTAAAAAAAAAAGCCAAGCTAACAACTACAACAGCAATGGAATCACAAAAATGGAGGTCACATGGAGGGTTTTGAGCATGGATGTTGTAGGGGAGAATTAGGACTGGCATGCAGAGAATAAGAAGCAAAATTAGTAGGCACAAGTAATACCCCCATTTATCTGCCTTTGTCTATCTGTCTTCATCTGGGTTTGCCAGTTTTGCAAAGGCATAAGCAATCCCCAACCTGCAGCAGACACCCTCGTGAACACTCTGGGGCTGCAAGCAGGATGGTTCCAGAGCTCTGGGTAGTCACACTCATTGACACAATCACTCTGTGTTTCAACTGATTGGGGCTCCTTTTCAACATATCCTTGAATCAGAAAGCCTTCCCAAACAGAGCTGTGTCCCAGGAAGCCCTTGCTGCAGTACAGTAAGAGCAATTATCACATAATAAAGTATGAGCCTATGCTAACTACTGTAATAACTGGGTGTTGAGCTGAGAGAAAGCCTTTTCTTAAATCCACTGAAGAGATCTGTGTCCCTATTAAAGGACCCAAAATACCAAATGCCTGCTTCTTTACTTCAGCAGACTTATAGTTTTAAAAAGTAGTAATTGCCTTTATATATTCCTGTCTTTTCTACTAGATGATGAGGCTAAGAATAGCAGCATTTTTTTCTATGTCTAACAGAACATGTCGTGTTGCCAAGTTTAGCAAAAAAAAGAAAAAAAGAAAAGAAAAGGCAGAAAACCAGTCCTTAGAAGGTCATAAAAACAGATTTTATTAATTTTATTTCTGTTACTAGTAGCATACACAATACAGTATATAAACCATGCTTATATTATAAGGATATTAGTAACATCTTTAAGGCCCAGCAGATTAATCCAGTGTGCTCTCCACACTTAAAGGTCCTTCATCACATGTGTATATTCTTTGTCATGTTGTGGACCACTTCGAGTTCCCAGGGATTATATGCAACATCTTTAGGGTCATTACTGAAACCTCTACAAATCCTATTTCTACCCTGAAATTTTGTGAGAAAATAATCTGGGTGAAATTTAATAAGAACACATTTTCAACTCTGAGAAAGCCAATCAAGCATTCAACAAATATTTATTGCCTTCATATAACAATTATCATTGTATTTTTTTAGTGTTTGTTTATTTTTTTTAAGTTCTCATGCCCACTAACCAGCCTCAATGTACTTTCACAACCATCAGATTTTTCTCTTTCTGTGTGTTTCTGGTGACATTTAACTGTCCACCCCAAAGTAATCACTGGCTCTCTTACACATGGGGCTTCAATCAATACCCAGATACTGTTCACTTCTACGTAAATATCTCAAGTACAGACTTTCCTGGAAATTCCATGTGTACACATCCAAGAGTGAAGCCCTCAAATGGACCTCAGAAATGATATTTCTCCAAATAAAATTAAACTAATGTCCTTTTCCTGCCAGCAGTTACTGCTCTGAAGACCAGGCTGTCTTCATGGTGGCTAAATAGTTCCACAACCAGGTAAGTGCCATGTCCTCCTTCCAGCAATGGTGGGATGAGACCCTCATAGGTCATGCTTAGTGGATTTAACCTGGCCATGCCAGGGCTGGCCACTTTGGCCCATATCCCATCTATTTATCATGTAAGGCACTAAAACCTGGAATTCAGAAATGCTCTCTTACCTCCTAAACCATGTTGTTTATGTTATGGAAAGAGCTTCTCAGAGGAAAATAATAGCACTTTTTGCAACAGGTGAGGAAGCAAGAAGAGGAAACATGACAAGAAGGAACACACATACATGACCCACTTGTGTATAATGTGGTATATATACAGTGTCTTTGTTGCGCCTCTCAATTACTAACCTTGGAAGATGGAAGGCAACTACTGTTGCAGCTCAGCATCCAGCACAGTGCATCCATCTCAGCTGGGCTCCATCGAGCTATATGTCAGAAGAATAATCTGTGACCACTCATGATTCATGAATGGTGTGTTCACGGCTACATGGAATTTCTGCAGACAGAATATCCTCCCATATTTGCAGAATGATAGATAATGCCATTGGGCACTATTTTTGTATCTCTCTTCTTTTTGTCTATTCTTCGCCTGGCTTGTTAAATTGCATTTCTTAACTGGTTTCCCTTGTTCTCTCTTTCATAGGGTATTTTTAATTCTCCATCTCTCACTTCACTTGTGTTCCAATAGCACTCTTCTCTAGGTTCTATACTCCCTACCCTTGTTATCCAGACCACATAGATTCTGTCATATGATTGTTGCTCCATTACTATTGTAAATAATTGTTGTACCATACAACTGTAAATACTACACAGCACCCCTCCCAAATCTTAGCTCACTTCACTGTTTCCTGAACTTTATTACCATTGTGGTTAACTCCCTTCTGTTGCACACTACACCTATTTTCTATTCTTTACTTTCACTTTACCAAATAATCAGACCTCCCACAAGCTCACTGCTTTCTAGATCCAACTCACAATCCCTGCTCCCCCTAACAGGAGTCTTATTTCTCACCCTTTCTAAAATGTGGCTATTTGGGTGAAATATCACTGTGAACACTATACATATCCAAATGATCTGGTATTTTTCTCTTCTCTATGGGTTGGTACTTTAAATACCATAGAATACACTCCTATTGTCTTAAACCATTTTGCCTTCCCTCCAACTGATCACAAATAAGAGTAGGTGTGAGCTGTGGAGATGATACCTGCTGGAAGAGGAAACCCACCAACAAAGGAACAATCCACAGATAAAACAAGAGAAGGAGTGGGTGGAAGCTACACTAACTCAACCAGGACCAATCTGGAAATACAATCTCCACTAAATAGGGGAGAAATTACACAGAACAAACAACTGAACAAGAGCCAGAGAGAACCGTCAAAACCTTGTACATATGGAAGAACCAGCTTCAACACAACCTGCCCACACCTGCACACCAGTATACAAGACATAGTGGATGCTATACACCCCAATGTTCATAGCAGCACAATTTACAATGGCCAAGTGCTGGAAGCAACCTAAGTGCCCATCACTAAATGAATGGATCAAAAAACTGCTACATTTATTTTTTTGTTCGTTATTTTCCATGCACATTTATCTCCTTCCCCCCACCCCAATCCCAACCATCCCCACTCACCAGCCTTGATGCTACCCCCCTGTGGTTTTGCCCATGTGTCCTTTATACAAGTTCTTGAATACCACTTTTCTTTTCCCCTCTTAGGTACTCCCACCTCCCCTATGTTTAATGTCAGTTTGTTATTAATTTCACTGTCTCCGGTTATATTTTGCTGGTTTGTTTTGATTAGGTTCCACTTACCGGTGAGATGATATGGTATTTTTCTTCCATCATCTGGCTTCTTTTACTTAATATATTGTACTTTTCAGACCACAAGAAGCACCTAGGTTTTAGGGCAGGAAAATAGGGAAAAAAGTTTGGAGAAAAAATGTGGTAAAATATTTAATAACATAAATAGCATAATATTTCACCAATGTAAATGTAAACAGAACTCAACAGCAGCATTAACAACCATTATTCTTCCCAAATTTGGAGTGACCATCCCCAAAATACAGTAATGCTCTCCAGATCCATCCATACTGTGGTAAAGGGTAAGAGCTCCATCTTCCTTACTTCTGCATGGTGTTCCATCGTGTAATTGTACAATAGATTTTTGAACAATTCATATACAATGAGGACTCAGGTTGCTTCAGGCACTTGTCTACAATAAGTCGTGCTGCTGTGAACATTGTGGTGCATAGGTTCTTTTGGATTGGTACTTCAAATTTCTCAGTGTGTAATCCCAGCAGTGCAATTGCCAAATGAAAAGATAGTTCCATTTTTAGTTTCCTGAGGAAATTCCATAGTGTTTCCGCAGTGGCTGCATTATTCTGCAGTTCCACCAACAGTACACTAGGGTTCTTTTTTCTCCACATCCTCTCCATCACTTGTTTGTTGATTTGTTTATGACTTGGCTATTCTCAAAAGAGTGAAGTGGTATCTCTTTGTGGTTTTAATTTACATCCCTGTTACGGTTAGTGGTGCTAAGTGTCTTTTCATGTTTCTGAGCTCCTTGTATGTCTTCCTTGGAGAAGTGTCTGTTCAAGTCTTTTGCCCATTTTTTAATAGGGTTGTCTTAATAGGGTTCCTGGAATAGCCATGTGAGTTCTTTATATATTTTGGACCCTCTTTATATATCAGACCCTTGTCAGCAGTATCACTGGCAAATATGTTTTCCCATATGGTTGGTTCACCTTTCCTTTTAGTCCTATTTTCTTTAGTGGTGCAGAAACTTTTTATTTTGATCAGATCCCACTTATTTGTTCTTTCCTTTATATCCTGTGCTGTAGGGGATATATTGGTGGAAATATTTGTCTTTGGGATATCTGAGATTTTCCTGCCTATGATTTTCTCTAGGACTTCTATAATGTCACAACTTATATGTAAGTCTTTTATCCACCTTGATTTTTTTATGTATGCTATAAATTGGTGATCGAGTTTCATACTTTTACCATGTAGCTGTCCAGATACTCCAACATTACTTGTTGAACACTATTTTTGCAGCATTTTATGCATCTGATCTCTTTGTTGAATATTAACTAACTATAGAGAATTGGTTTTACTTATGAACTCTGTATTGTTCCACTGATGTATTTGTCTCCTCTTATGCCAGGGTCAGACTGTTTTCATTTCCATGGACTTGTAATATAGTTTGATGTCAG
Source organism: Phyllostomus discolor (assembly GCF_004126475.2). Classification (NCBI taxonomy): domain Eukaryota; kingdom Metazoa; phylum Chordata; class Mammalia; order Chiroptera; family Phyllostomidae; genus Phyllostomus; species Phyllostomus discolor. The sequence continues at coordinate 4,211,426 of NC_050199.1, forward strand.
GTTGTTGTTATCTACTCTGTTCCCCTTTCTTAATAGGCTGCATCTATTCAGGGTCACTTATGATTCCAAATAAATTATTAAAGTGTTTGTTCTATATATTTGAAATATTTCATTGATGTTTTAATAGGAATTGTGTTGAATATATAAATAGTTTTGGACAGTATGGGCATTTTGATGATGTTAATTCTTCCTATCCATGAATAGGGTTCATGTTTTCATTGGCTTGTGTCTTATTTAATTTCTTTCTTTACAGTTGTGTAGTTTTCTGAGTGCAAGTGTTTTACCTCCTTAGTTACCCTTATTCCTATGTAGTTTATTTGTCTTGTCGCAATATCAAATGGGATTTTTTTCCTGATTTCTCTTTCTGATATTTCATTATTGGTGTACAAAAATGAGTTTGAATTCTGAATATTGGCTTTGTATCCCACTGCTTTGCCTAATTCACTTTTAGGCCAAGAAGTTCTTTGTTGGAGTCTATAGGATTTTCTATCTACACTATCATGACATCTACTAACACGACAGCTTTGCTGCCTCATTTCCAATTTGGATGCCTTTCGTTTCTTCTTCTTGTCTGATTGTTGTGACTATACTTCCAACACTGTGTTGAATAGAAGTGGTGAAAGTGGACATCCTTGTCTTGATCCCAGTTTTAGGGGGAGAGCGTTTAGATTTTGCCCATTGAGTATGATGTTGGCTGTAGGTCTCTTGTATATGGTCTTTATTATGTTGAGGGTTGCTCCCTCTACTCCCACTTTGCTGAGTGTTTTTATCATAAAAGGGTGCTGTACCTTATCAAATGCTTTCCCCAAAACCATTAATATGATTATATGATTTTTCTCTTTCCTTTGTTTATGTGATGCATTACATTTATTGATTTTGTGTATTGTGCTATCCTTGAATCTCTTGGATGAATCCCACTTGGGTTTCAAAGAGACTCAAAGATCATGGTTATGATCTTTTTAATGTATTGCTAGATGCAGTTTGCCAATATTTTGTTGAGGACTTTAGCATCTAAGTTCATCAGCCATATTGGCCTGTAGTTTTCTTCCTTTGTTGTGTCTTGATCTGGTTTTGGGATTAGGATGATGCAGGCTTCATAAAAAGAGTCTGGGAGTGTTTGGTCCTCTTGGATTTTTTTTTAATAATCCGTGAAATATAGAGTTAAGCTCTTCCTTAAGTGTCTTAGAAAATTCTCCCATGAAACCATCCAGAAAGGCTTTTGTGTGCCAGAGGTTTTGAATACTGCCTCAATTTCATCAGCTGTTATTGGTCTGAACAGAAGTTATCCTTCTTCATTCAATTTTGTAAGATTATGTTTTTCTAGAAATTGGTCCATTTCACCTAGGTTTTCAAGTATCTTGGCATATATTCTCCAAAGTAATTTCTTACACTCCCTTGTATTTCTGTGGTATCAGTTGTAATCTCTTCTCTTTCTTTTTTTATTTTATTTATTTGTGTCCTCTCTCTTTTTAAGGGAAAAAGATGAGTTTTGTTGACAACATGTTGATTTTGTTTCTCTTTTCAAAGAACCAGCTCCTGAATATATTGATGTTTAGAATTCTTTGCTTAATCTCTATATTGCTTAATTCTGCTCTGATGTTTGTTATTTCCTTCCATCTACTTGCTCTGGGTTGTCTTTGTTGTTTTCCTCCAGTTACTGTAGGTGTTGCATTAGGTTCTTTATTTATAATGGTTCAGTCTATTTGATAGGCCTTTGTCAGTATAAATTTCCCTGTCAGGACTGCCTTTCCTGTGTCCCATAAATTTAAGACTGTTGTGAGTTCATTTTCACTTGTTTCCAGATATGTTTTGATTTCTTCCTTGATCTCATTCTTAATGCATTCATTGTTTAATAGGATGGTATTCAATCTTCATGCATTTGAGTATTTTTGAGTTTTTTTCTTTGGGGTTGGTTTCTAGTTTCTGCCTGTTTTGGTCCAAGAAAATACCTGACATGAATTAAATTTTCTTGCTTTTTTGAGACTTGTTTTGTGTCTCATCAAGTGGTCTATCTTTGAAAATACTCCATGTGCATTTGAAAAGAATGTGCATTTTGCTTCTTTGGGGTCAAAGGTTTTGTATATACCTGTTATGTCCATTTGATATAGGACCTTGTTCAATCCCACAATATCTTTGTTGATATATTGTTTAGAAGATCTATTCATATTTGACAGTGAGTTCTTAAAATTCCTTAGTATAATTGTGTTGCTGTCAATATCTTTCTTGAGGTTCTCCAAGATTGTCATTACATATTCCATTGCTTTTATGATGGGTGCATATATGTCTATAACATTTAAGTCTTCTTTTGATGGACTCTTTCCTTGAGTATTACGAAATGTCCTTCTGGGTCTCTTTTTATGACCCTTCTTTTAAAATCTATTTTGTCTGATATAAGTATTGCTACCCCAGCTTTCTTTTTTCCTGTCCATTGGCTTGACATATTTTTTCCCAAACCTTCACTTTCAGTCTCTGTAGATCATTTTCTCTAAGGTTTTTCTCTTGTAGGCAGCAAATTCATGGGTTGTTTTCTTATCCATTCAGCCCCTCTGTGTCTTTTGATTGGGTTGTTGAATCCATTAACATTTAAGATTATTATTAATAGGTATGTATTCATTTTTTTTCATCTTTGTGACTGTGTTCCTCTCACTCTTTTCTTTCTCTTCTTATGGCAGTCCCTTTAGCATATCTACTAGGGCTGGTATGGCGGAGATATGATCTTTCCATCCTCTTTTTTCTGGGATACTGCTTTTTTCACCTTCCATTTTAATTGAGAGCCTTTCAGGGTAGAGCAGTCTTGGTTGTAGGGCCTTTTTTTTTTCATACTTGGAATATTTCTTGCCATTTTCTGAGGAAGTGGAGTGTTTCTGTTGAGAAATCACCTGATAGCCTTATAGAGCCCCTTGGTATGTTATTTTTTCTCAGCCTTTGCTTTTAAGATTCTCTCTTTGTTTTTAAAACTTGGAACTTTTTAATTATGATATGTCTTGGGGTAGGCCTCTTTGAGTTCATCTTGATTTGATCTATGATTCCTGAAACCGTGTGTTGTTTTCCTTCTCTGGTTTGGAAATTTCTGTCATTATTTTTTCAAAGAAGGTTTCAGTCCCCTTTCCTGCTCCTTCTGGTACCCCTATGATTACATTGTTGCATTTCATGTTATCTTGGAGTTCCCTTCAATTATCTTCATATTTTTTAGTCTTATTCTGTGCATCTTCTCTACCTAGGTGTTTCTTTCCACTTTGTCTTCCAGCTCACTAATGTGGTGCTCTGATTCATCTGGCCTACTTGTAATTCCTTCTACTGTGTTTTCTTTTCTTTTTATCTCAGAAATTGTATTCTTCACTTCTTTCAGGGTTTTTCGCGTTTGTTTTCCATTGTTTTATTTCCTTTTTCATACTGTTGAAGTCCTCACTCAGTTCCTTATATTTGTCTGTGAGTTCTCTAAGCATCCTATTCACTGTTCTTTTGAATTCTGTATCTGATGGTTTTCTTAGCTCCATTTCATTTCATTTAGCTCTTTTAGTGCAGTCTTTCATTCCTTTTGATTGCATGTTCTTTTTTTTTTTTTTTGACTCCCCATTTTAGGTGACTCTTTTTTGTTTGTTTATTTGTTCTGTGCTTCCTAGTGTTCCCCTTTGCTGTCCTTGTAAGGTAAATTTCTATGGTAGGAGTTTTTATGGGATTCAGTGGCATGGACTCTGATATCCTTGTCTGGATATTCTAGCATTTCCCTTTCTTGTTTGTGTGAGCTTTCTTGTTTTACTTGGGGTTCCCCCTGTTGGTGGTTCCTGTGTTCATGGGTTCTCTTTTCTAGCAGGTGCATTGGTGTTCACAGCCCACTACTAATCTTGCAGGTGATCAGTGGCAGGAGGAAAGCAAAATGGATTAAGACATTTGGAGGTTACTCTATGTGATTTAAAGTACCAACAATAGAAAAGAGATGGGAGATTTGGGGGGGGGGGGGGGAAGTATAGCATTAACCATGACATTTCACCCAAGAAGCCACTTTTTATACAAGGTATAAAAGAGATGACTCTTGTTAGAGGAGAGAAGGACTGTAAACTGATTCCAGAAAACAGGGTGCTTGTGAGAGGTTAGATGATTAGATGTAGTGAGAGTAAAGGATAGAAAGTAAGCATAGTGTGTGAGAGAACAGAGTTAACCACAGCAGTAATAAAAGGCAGATAGTTAAATGGGCTAAGACAATGGAGGGGTGCTGTGTAGTGTTTACAATTACGTGGAACAATAATTATTTACAACAATACTGGAACAACTATAGTATGTCAAGAAATATATGATTCAAATAACAAGAATAGAAAGTACACAACCAAAATAGGGTGTTCTTGGAACACGAGTGAAGTGAAAGAAGGAAAATTAAAATACAATATGAAAGAGAAAACAGGGAAAACCAGTCAAACAATGTAATTAAGCAAACAAATAAATGATAAATACTAAACATAAAGAAGAGAAATTAAAAATTACTATTAAAATAAGAAGTATAAATAATAAAGATATAATAATCATGCCAATAAAAATAAAATTCAAGTTCTATAGGGTAAAAAAATGAAATTTATTTGAGTTTCTCAGTTGTTGGGGTTAGCCCTGCATTCCCTCTCTGGACCTTTCAAAGCTCCATATTTTATTGTCTTCACTTTGGGGAAAAAGAGAAAAATAGGGGAAAGGAGAAAAGAAAAACTTCCTGCTGATTTTAAAGCCACTAAGCAAGTTCTGCAAGTCTTTTTAGGTGCTGTAGGAAGAGTGGGGCTGGGCTTTTCTTCCCTCTTATGATTTTGCATGGGTGGGGACTAGGGAAGAGCCACAATATTCACAGTTGCCTAGCCTCCAGCCCAGGTCCTCTGGCTGCCAGGCCCCTACTGTCCATCTGAGTTATGCCAGTACCTTTAATCCACCAGTTTTGACACCTGTTTGGTGCACTAATTAGGGATAACTCACACACCACCGTCTCCCTCTTTTCTGGCCTGTGTGCCACAAACTCAAAGTTTGTTCAGGGCTGTTCAGCTCTCACATTAAATTAAATCTCTACTGACTCCGTGAGCCCTGATGCCCACCTCTGAACTATCCATATGGTGCACATGCTCCTTTCTCTTCATGAGCCATCCACAGCATGAGCCATCCATGGTGCAAGAGTTCCTGAAACAGCAACTGAGCACCTCTTCTTGAATAAATTCCGCTTGCTTAAGCCCACTGTTCTTAACAAGCACTCAGCTTTTCCCACAGCACAACTTCTTAACCAAACCAGAGACTGCCCAGGTCAGAGTCCAACAGGGCCCAACTTTTCTTCCCTCTCCGGGTGTCACCCCACTCCTCAATTACTAGGATAATGACCTAGCCAGTGGCTGCAATCCCAATAGTTGAACACTGCCTCTGAGTCTCCCACTTCATCTTCATTCCCCCCAGTAACCTCAGGCATCCAGGTCTCTCCCAGTGCCATGGTGTCCTCCCTGGTTTGGTACAGGGGAGAGCTTCTTATTTGCCTGTCCTCCAAGGATCCCGTGGCAGGTGCTGGGTCAGGGGCCACAGTAGCCTGGGTCACTGGGCAGGCCCCAGGGATCTTACTATCCCAAGCAATCTCCTTCCATCTGTTTTTCAATGTCATCTACAATTTTGGCCTCCAAACTCTATATAAACTGGAATTTTGCTCGCTGTTCAATCTGTTCCTCAGAAGATTGGCCAGGTGTTACTGCTGGGCACAAGGGGAAGTGGGTCCCTCTCCCATCTACCTTGCCACCATTATCTCAGCCATGGTACATTTACACAACAGAATACTATGCAGCAGAAAGAAAAAATTAGCTCCTAACATTCATGAGAGTATGGGTGGATCTGGAGGGTATTAGCTAAGTGAAGTATGCCAGGTGGTGAAGGAAAAAATACCATACAATCTCACCTACAAGTGGAACTTTATTAAGAAAATGAGCAAATGAGCAAAATATAACCAGAGACATTGGAATAAGGAACTGATAGTAACCAGAGGGGAGATGGGAGGGTGATAATGTGCAAAAGAAGGGGAAGGTCATCAAGAAGTATACATGAACACATGGACAAAGCCAAAGTGGGGTATGATCAAGGGTGGGAAGTTGGGATAAGTGGGGAGGTGGAGAGTGGTGGGGGGAAATGGAGACAACTGTACTTGAACAACAATAAGAAAACGATTTTAAAAAGAAAAAAGTAAAATATACAAGCTATGAAAAAACATAATCATATTTTATGTATCTGACCTATCACTTTATAAGTACCAGTTCCAGGAAAAACATAAGACAATTGAGTGTGTTTGGTAGGGCATGTGAATGTCACACACAAGGTGGTAAACAATTTGAACACTTCACTAAAATGTCATATGATGTGCTTGAGTGTGATAATGTGAGACATTCCTGTACCCTACTATACACACTCAATGGCATTAATTAAGCCAGACCCTGTATGTCACATTACCATTGTCCATTTAGGTATTCTGTTAACTAAATGTATTCCTGTAAATGTAAAAATATGAAATGTGGATTTGGGTTGAAGTATAGTAGAATTTCAAGGGCAAGTAGGGAGCTGGGGGCATCAAAATCCCACTGTGCTGCTGTTCACTGGGTCTGAGGCAACATCCCACCCCAGGTATCACTGATTCCTCAGCCTTTCTGGTAGACCTGTGTGAATCCAGACCTACCTGCTCAGCAGCTGAACCATAGTGAAAAATGCCCAGCATGCTTCAATGTGATTGCATCTGATGTCATGCCAACTCAACCCAGAAATCTTTCCCAGGAGCCCTATAAGTTGTGCTTATTTCTCCCATTCACTGATGTGCAGCTTGGTTTTTTCTCCAATTTTCTATGTTAAGGCTACGGCCATTGGTCAAGACCTTTCAGAAAATAAGAAACTACACAGGTGTGTAGACTCATAATAGGATCTATGTTACTGTGTAATTTTTATAGAGGGAGATATTGTTGCTGGCAAACACAGTTTCTTGGCAGTCCAGGTTTAAGGATTTTTTTACATGGAGATAAATAACAGTCTTTTCCAAAGCACCATGGGTGTTCAGAAATGGGAAAAATATTTATTTGCTTCAATTACTTATTGAATGCATGTGATGGTGCTTCTGTAAAAGCAGACAATACGGTTTATTAGTTGTCCACTGCTGCACAACAAGCTATCAAAAATTTCTACAAAATATCGAGACTCCATTGCATGTAGTTAAGCTATCCCCCTGAAGGATTTGAGACTTGAAAATAGTTCTTTGGGCAAAGAAAAATCTCCTTTTAGCACATTACTATTGTTACCATGGGGAGAATTTCTACTCTCCACCACCTCTCTTGTAAAATTTTATTGCCATGAGCTGTGACAGGGTCATAAATATGATGGAGGATACTTCCTATATCTTAACTCCTGACATGAGCAACCTGGGAAAATAAGTATATGATCTTAGGAGCCACTAAATGGTCATGACTGTCTGAGAGCAAAAGGTGCACAGTCTCTAAGCTTGTGCTGACTGGTTTTCTCTGTGTGTTATGATGCTGCCTAGAGCACTTGGCATAGAATCAACCCTCAGCAATGCCAGTACTTTGCCTCATCTACCCAATTCCCTTCAATTCTGTGTTCCTCCTAAGATGCCAGGAGACGCAAGTGACAATACAGTAGTGAAATTCTATTTCATGGTTTTAAATTGCAACACTGGGTTGCAGTGTAATCAAATTTTTCTGAATACCAAGTTACATTACTGGCCAGATGGGTCATTCACATATTTTCATTTGCATATATGTCAATAACAAAATTCATTATCAAATCTGAATATTAAACTATGAATCATAGCTTGCATGCCGACTGACTCTTGGTGAAATGAGTTACAGTAACTCAACAGCCAGTGGTTTGGGGCAGAATGGGGTGGGCACCAGGTGGAAGAGGCAGTAGCAGAAGCTTTGTATTTCTTCTGGCGGGGTGGGAGGGCCTCCTGGGTAATCCCAGATTCCAGGAGTAAGTTGGGCAAGAGAAAAAAGTAGAGAATTTATATGACTGGACATCCTGGCAGAAGGATCATCTAGGGCAGAGCCTCCCAGGGCAAGCAGAGATGGTGCCTGTTTGTAGGCAGGTGCCTGAAGGGTGCAATGTTAGGAAAGGGGCAGAGGTTATGTAAACTATCAGGCATAGGAGTCCTGCAGAGCTGTGTCATTGAACTCTGGAATGTGGCCTTTATGCAACATGCAGAGGTGCAGAAAAGGGAAAGTATTTTCAGTGCATGGGAAAGCTGGTGCTTTAGCAACATCACTGTAGTCAGAAATGAAAGATGGGAACCCAGGATGCATTTTTTTAATCTAGCTCTGTGGAGAAGCTGGAGGGAAGGTGGATAAGTTGGGGAAAGAAAAAGAGGGTGTATGTGGATGAAACAGGGACCTGGGTGGGTACCCAGATGTAGACGTGAGACAGGCCTCAGAGCTTGGCTTGAGAAGTTGTGTGCATGGTGGTGCCCTGTGCTGAGCCTGAGACTCACAGAGGGACACAGTCAGAAGGGGAAGTGTGAGGTCAGTGTACAGAATGGTGAATTTATATTCCTCTTGGGTGTGTGCAGGCAGGATTACCAGGTGACTGGAAGACCTGGTCCTCTTAGGGATATAAATGGGAAAGTGTTATGTTATGTATTGTCATAAAAAAAATGCTTTTCAAAGGCACATTAATTGCTTGACCAGAGAGGGTGGATTTTACTCTTAGGGGACAGTGTCTAGAGATATCTTAAGTCTGAACAGAGAGAAGGTGGTGTGCATCTGATCAGTATACGGTGCAGGACAGCAACTCACAACACAGAATGACCTAGACCAGGAGGTCAATGTATAGCATGGAGGCTGAGGAAGCATGGTACGGACATGTTGGAGTGGAGGACTGAGGGATGAGACTGGCATCATGCTGTGTTTCAGGGCTGAAAGATAACTAAAACAAGACTCTAAACATACAGCTATAGACTGGGGAGACACAGATATCAGAGTCATTTCCCCAGAGTACAAAGGACCATGAAGCAGACAAGAAAAAGAAAACTTGCTCACAGCAGTTCACAGAAACTGGTTTAGACATACATAGAATTGTGCTTAACCTAGACATGGCAGACTGTAATGTTTTTTTACCACATTTTTCAGCTCCTGATGACCAGGGTGACTACCTATGAGTATCCCTCCATTACATCAGAAAGGTAACACAACATTTTATTCTCTTTGTGCTCATTTAGCAAATCACATGTTTTGAGCTACACCTTGAGAAGTGTACAAAGTTCCACTGAATTTTCCCTCAACTTCAGAGTTTAGTATTTAGGGAAAAGTTAAGACATTTACAGGGGCATAACAGGAAAGGGACAAGAGGAGCATAGGAAAGTGTGTAGTTAATTCTTTTAAAACATGTTTTAGTGTGTGCTCAGAGTAATTTTTTCCCACCACATATCTTCTTTCAGGTGTGTGCAGAATCCAAAGCTTCTTAATTCATTGCCTTTCAAAATAAGCTTTTTTCACCATTAGAAGATTTTCTCAAAATATAAGTGCATATTAAACACACACACACATACAGGGGTCAAAATGTATAAACATATCTATGAAGCTATTGACAAATATCCAGATTTGTAGGTAGATGATAGGTGCATGTGTAGTACACATGGATGTGTCACACTCACACTGAAATGTTTGTTATGTATGAGGATGATCTTCAGGGCTGCTGTCTCAGCCAATATTTCCCTCAGACCTCTTGCATTTGGAAAACATTGCCATGTCAGGGGGAAGATGGGGCATTCAGGGAGGCCCTTGAGGAGAATAGTCAAGTCTCTAAGTTCCACCCAAACAGGGAAATAAAGAGTCTATGAAAGAGGTGTCCTTGTCAACCCAGTCCAGCTGACATGGACCAAAAAGGGCCTGGCACCATGGGAACAAATCTTCCCCAGGTTTCTAAACACAGCTGCTCATTCAGGAGTGATAGGGCACAGACACTGCTGGAGGCCCTGGGGAGCTAAAGTCAGGCAGGTGCTCTGTGAAACAGCAGAAATGACAGGGAAGCAGCCTTGGGTCTCAGCCCCTTGCAGTGACTTGGCAACAAAGGACTGTTGGATTTCAGCTTCCTGAAGCCATCTGATGAGGGACTAGAGTGCCTGTGAATAGACTGTGATCTCAGCTACCCATAGTGCTCTAATAGAGGAACCTAACATGCCATTGGATCTGTGGATTCTGAAGTGCTCTGAGGGGTGCAGACATCATTGAATCCCAGACTCATGTAGCCCGCTAAAGTACGTACAGAAGACATCACTAGGTCTCAGACTCCCAGAGCACTCTTATGGAGACACTGAAGACATCATTACATCACAGCCTCCTGTAGCATTCGGATAGAAGGACTGAAGACATCATTGGTTCTCAGCCTCCTGTAGCATTCTGATGCAGAGCATGAACACACTTTATGGTCTCTGCCTCCTGTAATTCCCTGATGGAGGGTCTGAAGACACCACTGGGGCCCAGGCTCCTGTGAGCACTGGTGGTGGGACTGATGACACCATTGGGTCTCAGCCCCACCTCCTGCAGTGTTCTGTCCAATGGAACAGAGACACCACCAGAGATTCTCAGTCTCCAGCACAGTCAGAAGGAAGGACTGAAGACAATACTGGGTCTCAGCTTCCTCCATTGCTCTTCTGGAGGAACTGAAAACACCATATTGTCTCCGTCACCTGTAGCACTCTGACCAAAGGATGAAGACATTGTTCTGTCTCATCCACTCCTCCACAACTCTGATGGAGAGTCTGAAGGCACCACCGAACCTCAGCCTCCTGCCATGCTTTGATTTGGGTACAAAAGGCACTATGTGTCTCAACCAGCTTCAGTACTCAGAGTGAATGATTACAGAAAGTTGTTCTCAGGCTTCAGCAAAGTTTTAATAGAGGGACAAAATACACCATTGGGTCTCAGCCTCCTGTATCACTCTGAAGGAGGGATGAAAGACATCGTTGTGTCTCAGAGCAATGCAGGTTTCTCATGGAGGAACTGAGGACACCATTATGTCTCATCTTCCTGTCACTTTCTGATGGATGGACTGAAGACATATTTGGTTCACAGCCTTATGATAGCTACACTGGAGACATCTTTGTGTCTCATCATCCTGCAGCGTTCTGATGGAAAGAGAAGATGCCATTGAGTGTCAGTTGCCTGCAGCATTCTCATGGAGTATCTGAAGACACCATTGGTGCCTGGCTCATGTAGAATCTGACTGAGGGTATGTATATGCCATTATGTCTCAGTCACCTGCAGCCCTCTGATGGAGGGAGTTAGGACACCATTGTGCATCAGTCTCCTGCCTATAATGAATTACCTGAAGACACCATTTTGTCGCAGGTCTTTGACCTCGAAGCCCTCTGTTGGAGGGACTGAAGACACTTGGGTCACGAACATAATGAATCAGTGTTCTTTCTCACCTTCCTACAGTGTTCTGATGGAGGGACTGAAGACACCATAGTTTCTCATCCTTCTGCAGCATACTGGTGGAGTGACTAAAGACACAGTTGTGCCTCTGCTCCCTGCAGGGCTCTGATGCAAGGACTGCAGACTATGTTTTGTCACAACCTGCAGCACTCTGGGATTGAGGGACTGAACACTGTTTTTCCAGCTACCTCCAGCACTCTGATCATGGAGCTGAAGTCACTGTTTTGTCTCAGCCTCCTGTGGTGTTCTTATAAAGGGGCTGAAAACATAACTGGTGTCAGCCTCCTGTAGTACACTACTGGAGTTATTTAAGACACTGTTGGGTTTCAGCATCCGGCAGCACTCTCAATGTGGGTCTAAGACATCATTGTGTCTCAGCCGTGTGCAGTACCTTTATGGAATGATCGAAGTCACCATTGGGTCTCAGGCTTCTGCTTGCTCTGATGGAGTAACTGAAAGCAAGTTTGGGTCTAATCTCATGCATCATTCTGACAAGGAACAGAATGCAGTATGGGGCCTCAACCACCTCCACAACTCTGATGGAGGCACAGAAAGAGCTATGGGGTCTTGCCAACTTCAGCTCTGTGATCACTAGATCATGGAAACCATTGGTTCTCAGCTTCCTGAAACATTCTGACTAAGGACTGAAGGTGCTTTTGGTTTTCAGGGTCTGCTGTACTTTGTATGTGAGACCAGAAAGATGATTGGTTCTCAGGGTCCTGCAGCACACTGATGAGGGGCCAAATTCATCATTCAGTCTAGGATCCTGCAGGTCTGTGACAGATGGCCTGATGTCACCATGTGTCAGTTTCCTCCAGCACTCTAATGGAGGGGCTGTAGACTCCATGGTGTCTCATCCTCCTGCAACATACTGATGTAGGGACTAAAGGCACTTTTTGGTCTCTACCTCCATCAGGGCTCTCAGGTGAAGTCTTAAGATTACATGATCTCTCAGCCTGTGGAAGGACGGTGATGGGGGAAGTGTACACCAAGTTCTGTTACAACCACTTGGAGAGCTGGGATGAAGGGACTGACAACATTATTGTGCCTCAGTCTCCTGAACTGCTCTAACAGAAGGACTGGGGAAATCATTGGGCTTCAGTCTATTTCAGCACTCAGACAGATGGAATGAAGACACTGATGGGACAGCCTCTTGAATCCCTATAACCAAGAGACTGAAGGCACCATTGGGTTTCTGCCTCCCATAGCAATCTAATGGAACACCTGAAGACACCTGGACCTCAGCCTTTGACAATGCTGTAAGAGAATGAAAGCTTTGGGTCTCAGCTTCTTCCAGTGGTATGAGGGAGGACTGAAAACACCATTAATTCTCTGGCTCCTGCAGTGATATATTGGAGATACCTGAATACTACTGGGTCTCAGCCTCCTGAAAGTCTAATTGAGCAACTGAAGACACCTTTTGGTCTCAGACTTCTGCAGTAGTGCGATGGAGCAACTGATGATATTCTGGGTCTTAGGCTTCTGCAGCGCTGTGATGGAGGGAGAGAAGGCACTGATGTGTCTCAACCTCCTGTAGCACTCTTACAGAGGGACCAAATGCAGGTTTGGATATCAGCTGTCTCCAGCACTATTAAGTAGGTACTGAAAGCATGGTTGGGTCTTAGGCTCCTGCAGCACTCTGATAGAGGGACTGTACACACCATCATATCTCACCCTCCTCGAGTTCCTCCTTCAGATGGAATTACTGAAGACTATGTTGGTTGTCAGCCTCCTTCAGTGCTCTGATGGAGGAATTGAATAGTACATCAGGTAAAGCCTGCTACAGCTCCGTGATTAAGGGACTGAAGGCACCATTGTGTGTCAGCCTCCTGGAGTGCGGTAACAGCGCACCTGGACACACCTTTGGGTCTCAGCCTCCTTTAGCACACAGACGAGGGGATAAAGATATCACTGGGTCTCAGACTCTACAATTGGTCTGATGGAGTGATTGAAGACATGTTCGTGTCTCAGTCTGCCACAGTGCTATGATGTGGTGTCTGAAGATACCTGGATCTCAGCCTTCTGTGATGCTCTGATGAAGGGATGGAAGACACCATTTGTCCTCAGTGTCCTGCATTACTCTGACAGAGGAACTGAAGACACTGTTGTGCCAGAAACTTCTGAGCTCTGTGATGGAGGCACTGAAGACGGTCGATCCTCAACTACTCCACCACTCTGATTGCAGGACTGATGCACTATTGAGCCCTACCTCCCTACAGCACTCTGAGCGAGGGAGTGAAGGACATGTACATTCTCTGAGCACTGACTGCTCTGAGGGAGGGACTGAAAGCTCTGTAGGGTCTCAGCCTCCTGCAGTGCTCTGAATGGAGGTGCTGAAGTGCACTGAAGAGAGACTACCAAAAATGTGTCTCATTAACCTCCAGCGATCTAAAAGATGGATGGAAACACCATTAGAACTCACCTTCATGTAGCCCTGTAATGGAAAGACTGTTGGGAGTGAAAATTTTTGGTTCTAAGCCTCCTGCGGCACCCTGAGGGAGGGACTGAAGATACCATTGGGAATCCACCTCCTGCAAATCCCTATGGAAGGAATGGAGACAACATTGGGTCTCAGGATTCTGCAGGCATTTAATGGAGGGACATAAGACAACATTGGGTGTCAACATCCTGCAGCACTCTGATGGGGGACTTAAGACAGCATTAGATCTCAGCGCCCTGCAGCTCTCTGAGAAACTGAAGACACCGTTGGATTTCAGCCTCCTACAGTGCTCTCTCCAACAGACCTAAGACACTGTTGGTTATCCAAGTCCTGAGGCACTCAGAGTAGGACTGAAGACAGTCCTGCTGTCTCAGCCTCCTGTAATCCTCCAGTGGAGGGTCAAAAACACCATTGGGTCCTGTCTCCTGCAGAATCTTGAGGGACTGAGGACATTTTGTGTCTCAGCTTCATTTAGTGCTCTGATAGTGGGCTGATGATACTGATTGATTCCAGCCTCCTTCAGCACTTTGAGGAAATGAAGACAGAGTTGGGTCTCAGCCTCCTGCAGTGCTATGATGAAGGTATGGAAGACACCATTTTGTCTTAGTCACTTGTAGTTCTCCATGAGGATGTTGAAGACACTGTAGCTCTCAGCATCCTGTAGCCCTTGATAGAGGGAGTGCAGACTCCATGTTACTCTACCTGCTGCAATGCTGTGACTAGGGATAGCAGAAAGTGTTTTTCTCAGCCTCTGGCATTGCTCTAACAATAGGGTGAAGACATTGTTTTATCTCAGGCTTCTGTGGCTCTCTAACAGAGGGTCTGAAAACAATGTTATATCTCAGATTCCTTAACAACTCTGTCAGAAGTACCAAAGAAATCATTTGTTTTCAGCCTAGTTGTCAGCACATTGATGTAGGGACATAAGAAATGTTTGTGTCTCTTCCTCTTCCTCCAGCATTCTTGGGAAGAACTCAAGACACCTTTGTGTCAGCCTCCCATATGGCTCTAATTAAGGGACTGAAGACACCATTGGGTCTCCACTTCCTGGAGTCTCTGATGTAGGGACAGAAGAGACAATTTGATCTCAGTCTCCTGCAGCATTCTGCTAAACTGACTGAAGATACCACTGGATCTCAGCCTACAGCACCTCTCTGATGGAGTACTGAAAATATAGTGTGTCTCAGGCTCCTGAGAGCTCTGATGGAGATTGAAGATGCCTTTGCATATCAGTCTAATTCAGCCCTCTGGTGGAAGGAAGGAAAGAAGGAGGGAAGGAAGGAAGGAAGGAAGGAAGGAAGGAAGGAAGGAAGGAAGGAAGGAAGGAAGGAAGGAAGACACCATTTAGTCACTGCCTCCTACATCTGTCTTGGGGGCATTGTATACACCATGCATCTCAGACACCTTCTGCACTCTAATGGAGGGAATGAAGGCACCATTCATTCATTGCCTTCTACAGTGGTCTGAGAAAAGTCTGCAGACAACTTTGGTCTCAGATTTCAGCGTTGTCAAGGTGGATGAAGACATCGGTGGATCTTAATCTTCTGTAGCCCACTAATGGAGTAACAGAAGACATCATTCAGTGTCAGACAGTTACAGCACTTTGATGGAAGGACTGTAGACACCACTGGTTCACAGCCCACTGCAGTGAGCTGATGGAGGGACTGAAGGAATTTTGGATCTTCACCGCCTGTGGCAGTCTCATGGAAGGACTGAAGATACCTTGGGTCTCAGCCTCTTTGTATCACTCTAATTAAAGGACTAAAGGACATATTGGGTATCAACCTCTTGCAGCAATCAGGTGGAGTCACTGGAGTGATTGTATCACAGCCTCCTGCAGTGCTGATTAAAGGTCTGAAGATACTATTTAATCTAATCCTCCTGTGGTGTTATTATGGAGGTGTTATGTGGTGTTAATACACAGATGAGGCCCTTCTGCAGCCCTCTGATGGGAGGACTGAAGGCAGCCTTTTTCTCACCCTCCTGCAGCACTGTGATGGAGGAACCCCATTTGTTATCTGCCTCATGAGGATCTCTGAGGAGGGATGACTGAAAATGTTGGTCTCAGGCTTTAGCAGTGCACTACCAGTGAGATGAAAACACTATTGTATCTATGCCTCCTATATCTCTCTAACTGAGGGGTGAAGAAAACATTAGGAGTACAACTCGTGGCAGTCAGTCAGAAGTAATGAAGATATATTTGGGAATTAGGCTCCTGCAGCACTCTATTAAAGGAAATGAAACACCAATGGATCTCAGTCTCCTGTGGCACTCTGATGAAAGAGTTAAAGACATTTTTAGGTATCAGCCTCCGTGAGCACTTTTATGGGTTGAGTGAAAACACAGTGTGTCTCAACTTCTTGCAATGCTCTGATCGAAGGACTGAAGACATCATTGGGTATCAACCCCCTTCAGCTTTCTTATGAAGACACCATTGACTCTCAGCCTCACTGAAGTGTTCTGTCCAATGGTCCCAAGACATGATTGGATGTCAGCCTTCTGCAGTACTCTGGTACATGGACTAAAGAAACCATTTGGTCTCAGGCTCCTGCAGTAATATGAAGGAGGAACTGAGGACAACAATGGACCTCAGTATCCTGCAGCACTGTGCTGGATGGACTGAAGACACCATTGGTTCACAGCCTCCTGCAGCCCTCTGATGGAGAGACTGAATAAACCATAAAGTCTCAGGTTCCTGCTGTGCTGTGATGAATGGATTTGAGACACCATTTTCTCTCAACCTCTTGCAGTGTTCTGCTGAGAGATGTGAAGGCTCTGTTAAATGTCAGCCTCCTAAAGCAAGCTAATGAAGGAACTAACGACACCATTTTACCTCAGCCTCTGTTAACGGTGTAATAGAGGTAATTAAGGCACCATTTGTCTCAGACTCCTGCAGTGATTTGATGGAACATCTGAAAACACCCTTGCTACTTTACCTCCTGCAGTGCTCTAACTTAGGGACTGAAAACAAGTTTGAGACTCAGGCTCCTGCATCCCTCTGCTGAGTTATCAAAGACACCAAGGCTGAGGAAACTCCTCTTCTGCATCACTTTGATGAAGGGGCTGAAGACACTGTTTGTTCTCTACTTTTTGCAGGGCTATGATGGAGGGAATAAAGACAATGTTGTTTCTCAGCTTCCTGCAGTGCCTTAATGAAGGCTCTGGAGATATCTTTTGGTCAGCCTACTGCAGTGTGCTGTTGAGAGGTGAAGATACCAAAGGACTCAGCCTCCTAAAGTGCACTACTACATCAGTAGGGGCTGAATACATTGTTTGTTCTCTGCCTCCGGGAGTGCTCTGAGGAGAGACTGCTGTAAATATTTTGTCTCGGTCTCCTGCAGCACTCTTTTGAATGGATCAAGACACCATTGTAATTCAGTCTCATATAGCCTTCAAAAACAACTGAAGACACCAGTGGTTCTTAGCCTTCTGCAGCACTCTCATGTGCAGGGTCTGAAGTCACCCTAGGGTCTCATTGTCATCATGTAGAGCTGTGATGGAGGAACTGAGAACTTTGTTGTTTCTCAGAATCCTTCAGCACTCCAGTTGGGGTACTGAGCACTTGCTATCAGACTCCACACTCTTAATGAAAGACTGAAGACACCATTGGGTCTCAGTCACCTGCAGTACTCTACTGGTGTGAATGAGGACAGTTTTTGGTCTAAGTCTCCTCTAGCATTTTGACGGAGGGACTTAAGACACTGTTGGGTCACAGAATCCTGCAGCATTCTTATGAAGGGTCTGATAATTCCATTGCATCAGCTTCCTCCGGTGTCCTGAATGAGGGAAAGAGGACAGTGTTGGTTTTCTGGATCCTACAGTGCTCTATCAGAATGACCTTGTTGGATCGGAATGGCATTGTTGGATCTCAGCCTACCTCAGCACTCTAAAGGATAAACTGAAGGCAGGGATTGGTCTTAGAATCTTGCAGGAGATTTTTGGCCTCAGAATATTGCAGGAACATTTTTATGGATGGAAGGGAGACATCTTGGGTCTGAGCCTTCTGCAGCATTCTGATGGAATAATTGAAAACAACATTGAGACTCAGAATCATGCAGCACTCATATGAAGGGCTGAAGACACGTTTGGTTCTATGCCTCCTGTAGGGTTTGATGGAGAGACTGAAGAAGCAATTGGGTCACAGCA
This sequence comes from Phyllostomus discolor, assembly GCF_004126475.2. Classification (NCBI taxonomy): domain Eukaryota; kingdom Metazoa; phylum Chordata; class Mammalia; order Chiroptera; family Phyllostomidae; genus Phyllostomus; species Phyllostomus discolor. The sequence goes on from NC_050199.1 coordinate 4,229,441, forward strand.
CCCTACAGCCTACATGGAGGAACAGAAGACATGGTTGGGCCTCAGCGACCTGCAGCATTGTGACTGAGGTTCTGAAGACACTGTTGAATAGCAGCCTCTTGCAGAAATCTAATGGGGAGACAGAAAACATTTTGTTTCAGCTTCCTGTTGCCCTGTAACAGAAGCAATGAAGACATCATCAGGTCTTAGCCTCCTGCAGTGCTCTATCAGAGGTCTGAAAACATCTGGTTCTTGGCCTCTGGGAATCTTCTGTTGAAGGCACTGAAGACAGCACCTGAGCCTCATCTTCCTCCTGTGCTCTGAGGTTGGGACTGAGTACATGGTTCTCAGGCTCCTGCAGTGCTCTGAAGGAGGGACTGGAGACACTGTTGATTCACAGACGCCTGCTGAGCTGTGATGGAGGGACTGAAGACCATTGTGTCTCATCCAACTGCAGGGCTCTGATGGAGGAAATGAAGCTACCATTTGATCTCAGCCTCTTGCAGCTCTCTGACGGAGGGACTGAACACATTATTGGGACTCAGCCACTGCAGGGCTCTCTAATAGAGGGAACGAAGACACGATTGTCTCTAATCCTGCAACAGCACTTGAAGGGTTTGATGGAAGACACTGTTGGGTCACAGAATTCGGCAGCACTTTGATGTGAATGGAGTCACCATTTGTCTCAGACTGCTTCAGGGCTCTGATGGAGGAACTGAAGACACCATTGGCTGTCTGCCTCCTGCAGCACAATGGGGAAGGATGGCATAAAATCTTGGGTCTCAGTCTACTGCAGTGCTATGTGGAAGAGAAAGGAACCATTGGATCAAAGCCTCCTGAAGGTCTATAAGGGAAGTATTGTAGATAATATTAAGCTTCAGCCTTCTGCAGTACCCTGACCAAGTTACTAAGACACTGTTAGGTTCATCATCCTGTTATGTTTTCCTGGAGTGACTAAAGTCCCTGTTGGGTATCAGACCCCTGCAGTACTCACATGGAAGATCTGTAGACACCATTGCATCTAAGCCTCCTGCAGCCCACTGATGGCCTGACTGAAGACACCATGTGTCTAGTTTCTTGCAATGCTATTTGGAGGGACAGAGACAATATTGTCTCTTAGCCACCTGCAGTGCTACAGTGGGGAGACTGAAGGCACTGTTGTGTCTCAGCCTTCTGCAGCTCTTTCCTAAGGGGACTGAAGACAGCGTAGTATCTCATCCCCTGGCAGAGCTCCCATAGAGGGCAGAATACACAGTTGGGTTACAGCCTTCTGTAGTTCACCTATGTGAGGAATGAAGACACCTTGTATTTCAGCCTTCAGCATTCCTACAGACAGAGTGAAGACAGAGTTGGATCTCTTCCACCTAATCCACTTAGGAAGGACTGCAGATGACCTTGGGTCTCAGCCACTACATTACTCTAATGGAATGATTAAGACACCATTGTATCTCAGCCTCCCGTATCCCTTTATGGACGGGACTGGAGACAATGTTAGGTCTCATTCTCCAGTGGCATTGATGGTCAGACTGAAAAAACTATTGTTTCTAACCCTCATGCAGTGCTGTTATGGAGGGGCTTGTGACAACAATGGGCGTCATATCCCTGTAGCATTCTCTTTTTTTTATTATATTTTAATCATTGTTCAAATGCAGTTTTCTCCTTTTTAATCCCAATCCATTCCCCCCTCCCAACCTCCCCACTTCCCTCCCATTACCACCCTCCCCTTAGTTTATGACCATGTGCCCTTTAAGTTTGTTCCTGTGAGCCCTTCCCACTGACCCCTTAAATTCCCTCTTCTCTCCCCTCCGGTCACCGTGAGCCTATCTTCTATTTCAGTGTCTTTGGTTATATTTTGCTTGCTTCTTTGTTTTGTTATTTAGGTTCCTGTTAAAGGTGATATCATATGGTATTTGTCTTTCACAGCCTGGCTTGTTTCGCTAAGCATAATGTTTTCCAGCTCCTCCCACGCTGTTGCAAAGGGTAGGAGCTCCTTCTTTCTTTCTGCTGCATAGAATTCCATTGTGTGAATGTATCATGGTTTTTTGATCCATTCATTTACTGATGGGCATCTTGGTTGCTTCCAGCATCTAGCTATTGTAAATTGTGCTGCTATGAACATTGGGATGCATAGGCTCTTTTGGGTTGGTGTTTTAGTATTCTTAGGATAGAGTCCCAGCAGTGGAATCGCAGGGTCAAAGGGCAGATCCATTTTTAGTTTTCTGAGGAAGTTCCATACTCCTTTCCATAGTGGTTGTACCAGTCTGCAGTCCCACCAGCAGTGCACTAAGGTCCCGTTTTCTCCACAACCTCTCCAACACTGTTGTTTGTTGCTTTGTTTATGATGGCCATTCTGACTGGTGTGAAGTGGTATCTCATTGTGGTTTTAATCTGCATCTCTCTGATGGCTAGCGATATTGAGCATCGCTTCATGTGTCTTTGGATTTTCTGTATGTCCTCCTTGGAGAAGTGTCTCTTCAAGTCCTTTGCCCACTTTTTAATTGGATTCCTTGTCTTCTTAGAGTGCAGTAGTGTAAGTTCTTTATATATTTTGGAGATTAAACCCTTGTCTGAGGTATCATTGGCAAATATGTTTTCCCATACAGTTGGTTCTCTTTTAATTTTGATACTGTTTTCTTTAGCTGTGCAGAAACTTTTAATTTTGATGAGGTCGCATTTGTTTATTCTTTCCTTTATGTCCCTTGCTGGAGGGGACATGTCAGTAAAAAAGTTTCTTCATGAAATATCTGAGATTTTCCTACCTACGTTCTCCTCTAGGACTTTAATGGTGTCACGTTGTATATTTAAGTCTTTTATCCACCTTGAATTTATTTTTTGTATAAGGTGTAAGTTGGTGCTCAAGTTTCATTTTTTTGCACGTGGCTGTCCAGTTCGCCCAACACCATTTGTTGAAGAGGCTATTTTTATCCCATTTAATGTTGCTGCCTCCTTTGTCAAATATTAATTGACCATAGAGACTTGGGGTTATTTCTGGGCTCTCTGTTCTGTTCCATTGGTCTATGTGCCTGTTTTTATGCCAGTACCAGGCTGTTTTGATTACAGTGGCCTTGTAGTATAGTTTAGTGTCGGGTATTGTGATCCCTCCTACTTTAACTCTTCTTTCTCAAAATTGCAGCAGCTATTCGGGGTTGTTTATAATTCCATATAAATTTTTGAAGTGTTTGTTCTATGTCTGTGAACTTTAATAGGAATTGCATTGAATGTGTAAATTGCTTTGGGTAGTATGGACATTTTAATGATATTAATTCTTCCAATCCATGAACACGGTATATGTTTCCATTTGTTTGTGTCTTCCTTGATTTCTTTCTTCAGTGTTGTGCAGTTTTCTCAATACAAGTCTTTTACCTCTTTGGTTAGGTTTATTCCTAGATATTTTATTTTTCTTTTTGCTATTTCAAATGGGATTTTTTCCTTGATCTCTGTTTCTGCTGTTTCATTGTTGGTGTACAGGAATGCCTTTGATTTCTGGATATTGATTTTGTATCCCGCTGTTTTCCCAAATTCATTTATTAGGTCAAGCAGTTTTTTGGTAGAGTCTATAGGATTTTCTATGTATACTATCATGTCATCTGCAAACAGTGACAGTTTTGAGTCCTCCTTTCTGATTTGCTTTCCTTTTATTTCTTTTTCTTGTCTGATTGCTGTGGCTAAAACTTCCAGTACTATATTGAACAGAAGTGGTGAAAGTGGACACCCTTGCCTTGTTCCTGATCTTAGTGGAGAAGATTTTAATTTTTGCCCATTGAGTATGATGTTGGCTGTAGGTCTCTCATATATGGCCTTTACTATGTTGAGGAATCCTCCTTCTATTCCCACTTTGCTGAGTGTTTTTATCATGAATGGGTGCTGTATCCTGTCAAATGCTTTTTCTGCATCAATTGATATGATCATGTGGTTTTTGTCCTTGCTTTTGTTTATGTGATGTATTACATTTACTGACTTGCAAATATTGAAACATCCTTGCATCCCTGGAATGAATCCCACTTGGTCATGGTGTATGATCTTTTTAATGTATTGTTGGACGTGGTTTGCCAGGATTTTGTTGAGGATTTTAGCGTCAATGTTCATCAATGCTATTGGCCTGAAGTTTTCTTTCTTTGTTGTGTCTTTATCTGGTTTTGGAATTAGGATGATGTTGGCCTCATAAAAAGAGTTTGGGAGATTCCCATCTTTTTGGATTTTTTGGAATAGTCTGTGAAGGATAGGGGTTAGCTCTTCCTTAAATGCTTTGTAGAATTCTCCTGTGAAACCATGTGGTCCAGGGCTTTTGTGTGTTGGGAGATTTTTGATTACTGCTTCAATTTCTTTTGTTGTTATTGGTCTGTCCAGGCTTTCTGCTTCTTTTTCATTGAGTTTTGGAAGATTATAATTTTCTAGAAAGTTGTCCATTTCACCTAGGTTTTCCAATTTCTTGGCATACAGTTCTTTGTAGTAATTTCTTACAATCCTTTGTATTTCTGTGGTATCTGTTGTAATCTCTCCTCTTTCATTTCTGAATGTGTTTATTTGGGTCTTCTCTCTTTTTTTCTTGATGAGTCTGCTTAAAGGCTTGTCGATTTTGTTTATCTTTTCAAAGAACCAGCTCTTGGATTCATTGATCCTTAGAATTGTGCTTTTAGTCTCTATGTCATTTAATTCTGCTCTGATCTTGGTTATTTCCTTCCTTCTGCTTGCTCTGGGCTGCCTTTGTTGTTGGTCCTCGAGTTCTTGTAGACGTAGGGTTAGGTTGTTTGTTTGGAATGTTTCTAACCTTTTTAGGTGGGCCTGTATTGCTATGAACTTCCCTCTCAGGACTGCCTTGGCTGTGTCCCATAAGTTTGGGGTTGTTGTGAGTTCGTTTTCTTTTGCTTCCAGAAACCTTTTGATTTCTTCCCTAATATCATTCTTGGCCCATTCATTGTTTAATAGCATGCTATTTAATCTCCATGATTTTGAGTGTTTTTGGTTTTTTTTCCTTGGGATTGGTTTCCAGCTTCAGTCCCTTGTGGTCTGAGAAAATGCTTGGTATGATTTCAATTTTCTTGAAATTCTTGAGGCTTGTTTTGTGACCTATCATGTGGTCTATGTTTGAGAATGTCCCATGTACATTTGAAAAGAATGTATATTTAGCTTCTTTTGGATGGAGGGCTCTGTATATATCAGTAAAGTCCATTTCATCAAGGGTATTGTTCAATGCCACAATATCTTTGTTGATATTTTGTTTAGAAGATCTGTCCATTTTTGATAGTGGGGTGTTAAAATCCGCTACTATAATTGTCTTGCTGTCCATTTCTTTCTTGAAGTCCTCTAAGATTTTCTTTATGTATTTCGGTGCTCCTATGTTGGGTGCATATATATTTACAATATTTATGTTTTCTTGATGTATTCTTCCCTTGAGTATTATGAAGTGACCTTCTGGGTCTCTCTCTATGGGCTTTTTTTGGAAATCTATTTTGTCTGATATGAGTATTGCTACCCCGGCTTTTTTTTCCTGTCCATTTGCTTGGAAGATTTGTTTCCAGCCCTTCACTTTCACCCTGTGTACATCTTTTATCCTGTGGTGGGTCTCCTGTAGACAGCAGATATGTGGTTCACTTTTTCTTATCCATTCAGCTATTGTATGTCTTTTGATTGGAGCATTTAATCCATTTACGTTTAAGGTTATTATTGATAGGTACTTATTCATTGTCTTTTATGTACGTGTGTTCCTCTCTCTCTCTCTCTTTTCCCTCCCTTCCTTAAAGCAGTCCTTTTAGAATCTCTTGCAGAGCTGGTTTGGTCGAGGTGTATTCTTTTAGACTTCTTTTGTCTGAGAAGCTTCTTATTTGGCCTTCTATCTTGATTGAGAGCCTTGCTGGATATAGTAGCCTTGGTTGCAGCCCTCTGGATCTCATTACCTGGAGTATTTCTTGCCATTCTCTTCTGGCTTGAAGTGTTTCCATTGAGAAGTCAGCTGTTAGCCTTACTGGGGCTCCCTTGGATGTTACTTCCTTTTGCTCCCTTGCTGCCTTTAAGATTCTCTCTTTGTGTTGAAATTTTGTCATTTTAATTATGATGTGCCTTGGGGTGGGTCTCTTTGGGTTCCTCTTGATTGGGACTCTCTGTGTTTCCTGGATTTGTGTGACTTTTTCTCTCATCAAATTTGGGAAGTTCTCCTTCATTACTTGTTCAACTAGGTTTCCGATCCCTTGTTTTTCTTCTTCTCCTTCGGGTATCCCTATTATATGGATATTATTATGTTTCATATTATCTTGCATTTCTCTTAATCCCTCTTCATTCTTTCTGAGCCTCTTTTCCTTCTCTTGCTCTTTCTGGATGCTGTTTTCTACTTTGTCCTCCAGCTCGCTAATCCGATCTTCTGCTTCATCGAGCCTGCTTTTCATTCCTTCCACTGTGTTCTTCAGTTCAGATATTGTATTCTTCATTTCCTCTTGGCCTTTGTTGAGAGTTTCTATTTCCTTTTTCATGTTTATATAGTTTTCAGTGAGATTGATGTAGTTTCCCTCTAATTTCTGAAAGCTCATTGTGAGTTCATTGAACTTCCTGGTAATCATTGTTTTGAACTCACTATCTGATAGTTGAGTTGCCTCTATTTCATTTAGCATTTTTCCTGAGGCTTCCTCCTTTCCCTTCAATTGGGGGTTGGTTCTTTGTTTTCTCATTGTTCGTGGGTTTCTTCTTTTTTCTTCTTGTTTGTTAATTTGATCTGTTCTAATTCCCTTTAATGATGGTGTGAACTTCTGTGGTAGAATATTTGTGAGATTCACTGGTGCAATCTCCTTCACGTATCCTGGTGCTCACAGCTTCCCCCTATTCTTTTTTGTGATCAGTTGGAGGAGTAAGGCAAAGTGGTTTAAAATAGCAAGACAGTATACTATGATATTTACTTTAGCAGCCAGTAGAGAAGAGATGGGTTATCCTTTGGCTCCTTATAGTGTTAACCGTGTTCCTCCACCCCACTATCCACGTTTTAGAAAGGATGGAAGGAAGGTAAGACTCTTATTGGGGATGAGAGGATTGTTAGTTGGATCTAGAAAGCTGTGAGGCTCTGGGAGGTCAGATTCTAAGGTAGGATTGGACTAAAGATTAGTATATATGAGTCGTGAGTAGAAGAATAGAGACAACCCCCACAATAGTATAGTTCCGAAAATTGCAAAGTGGGCTGAGATCAGGTAGGGGTATTGAGAAGCAATTACAATTGTATAGACTAGGTGTTACTAGTAGTAATAGTAAAGTGACAGTCTTGTGGCAGAACCGATGAGGTCTAGATAACAAGAATAAAGAGTATAGAACCTTGAGAGGTGTATTAAAGGAACACAGATGAAGGATAGTAACTTCTCAACACCATGTGACCGAGATATCAGGGGGAACTTATCAAATGACAGTATAACCAGCCAAGCAAAGAAGATTATACAGAAAGAAAAAGAGTACCAAAATATTACTAAAATAAAAAATGTTGGAAGAGTGAGAAAAGGATAATACAAGTTTACAGTAACTTGCCAGATTAAAAAAAAAAAAAAAAGGAAAGAAAAGCAGAAGATGTAGTGCAGGAGAGGTAAGTTTGGAGTGGAAAGAATATCATTAGGATGAGTGGAAGAGAAACATAAGGGATTGCGAGATAAAAATAATAGAAATTGAAAAATAAAATGTCACGTAAAACACAAGATAAAATCAATCCACCAACAACAGCCAGAGAAACCTAACAAAGCCAAAAACAAATTAAAAACAAACAAACAAACAAAACAGACAAAGAAACAAACAAAAACAAAAACAAAAACAAAAAACCTCTTGTTGGTTTCTTACTGGCCAGACCAGTTTTTCTGATCTTGCTGGCTTCCACTGGCTGAGGGACCTTTGAAATCCTTCTCTGTCTCCCAGCCAGACCTCAGCTGGTTTGTCAGGAAGCCTGGGCGCTGCCGCACACACCGGCTCTCTGGATCTCACTCCCACGTTCTTCCGGACTCCGAGGTCCTGCAGGTTTCCAGCTCTATGATCCCAGGAGGCACCCGCAACGTTTTTGGATTCACTGCGCCCTCCCTGGGGATCGTAAGAGGGTGCGCCCCTCCCCCAAACTTTTGAGATTGGGGTCAAGGATCGCCCGCCCTAAGCGCCTCGCAGCGTCCCTTCCCCCTTCCCGCATCAAAGCGCGAGAGTCAGTCATCCTGTCCGGGCCAAGCAGTTTCCAGCTCCGATCCCCCTCCCAACGTCACTCCGACCGGGTGTGGGCGCCTTTCCCTGCTCCCCGGGTTGGGTCAGGCTGGCTGGAAATCTCTGGGCCACCACTGTAGAAACGCACCAAGTGCCTCGTCCCTCCCGGGATCCCAGCACAAGATTCAGGCCTCCTTATGAGGCGTCAGCGGAGGGGAGGGCAGCCCGGAGTGCAGCCCAGCTCTGTGTTCTCCACCAATCTGCACTCCCACAGGGCTAGGTTTACAGGTGCCCTTTCAGGCTGCCCGGGTCCTGTCGGCTATTGTCCCTCACTCCTCCCAGGCCTCAGGGCGGGTGTTCACTGTCCCTGGGCTATTTTCTCCCAGTCCAACTGTCCAATCTGTCCCTTTTAGCAATGTTCTCCCCTGGAGTTGCTCACCCCCAGTATTCCGGGGAGGGAGCAGCGACTTCTCTCTCCCGGGTGCCCTGGGGCAGACCCCGGAGCATCCCGGGCGGACCTGGGGTCTGCACACCCCTAGACCCCGTGCTGCTCCCTAGGCCACCTCCATCCTGTAGCAAACTTCTTACCGTCTGGTTTTCCAGTGAGTGCAATAATTTTTTATGCCCTGCTTTCAAAAGTGATTTGGTAACCTAGTCCACTTGCTCTGTTTCTCCACCAATCCTCGAGTTTCTCTCCTCTTCACAGAAGCCGAGAAAAACGCTGCCTATAGTAAAGCCGCCATCTTAGCGCCCCCCCCCCCCCCCCGCCCCCTGTAGCATTCGTATGGTGGTACTGGACACGCTGGGTCTCATCTTCATGCAGCTCTCTGATGGAGAGTCTGAAGACACCATTTGGAGACAGCCTTCTACTATTCTGTGATGGAAGGACTGAAGAGACCGTAGGGCCTCAGGTTCCTCCAATGCTCTGATGGAGGGACTGAATACACTGTTGAATATCATCCTCCTGCAGTGCTCTGATGGACTGACTGAAAACTTTGAGATCAATGTCCTGCTGCCCTGTGATAAGGGCACTGAAGACAATGTTGGGTCTAGCCTAGTCCAGTACTCTGGTTGTCGGACTATGGACACCATTGGGTCTCAGCTTCCTGCAACACTCTGATGGAGGGACTGAAGCACCATTGAGTTTCAACCTCCTGCAGTGTTTGATGGAGGAATTGAAGATTACATTGGGTCTCAGCATTCTGCAAGGCTCTGAAGGAATGACTTAAGACACCATTTTATCTGAGCCTTGTGTAACCCTGTAACTAAGGCAATGTACACAGTTTGGGGGCTCAGCCTCCTGTTGCACTCTGATGAGGGCCAGAAGTCATCACTCTGTCTCAGCCTCCTGCAGTACTCTCATGAAGGGACTGTAGACACCCCAGGGTCCAATTCACTGCCAGCACACTGATAAAAGGACAGAGGACACATTTGGATCTCTGCCTCCTGAATGACCTAAAGGATGGACTGAAGAAATTGTCTCATATGAGACTCCTGTAGGGCTTTCAGGGAAGCACTGAAGACTATGTTGCACCTCATAGTTCTGCAGAGCTCTAATGAAGGGACTGAAGACTACTTTGAGCCACAGCTTCCTGAAGCACTGGGATTATGAGACTTAATACACCATTGGGTGTCCGACTCTCACAGCATTCTACATGAGAGATGAAGACATCATATGTCCACAGCCTTTTGCATCATTCTCATGAGAGACTGAAAGCTCCATTCAGCCACAGCCCGCTGCAGTTTTCTGATGCAGGGATTGAAGACACTGTGTCTAATAGTTTCCTGCAGCATTCTAATAGTGAGACTGAAGACTCTAAATTTTTCTCAGCTTCCTGGAGCACTCTGATGAGGGACTGAAGCAAGACTTTAGTCCCAGCACTCTGCAGCTCTCTGATGGAGAGATTGAAGACTATTTCAGATGTGAGCCTCCTGAGGCACTCTGAGAGAGACAGCATGCACTGCTCTGACTCAGCCTTGGGCAGCATGCTGATAGAGGCACTGTAGAAACCATAGGTTCTCTTAATCCTACAGCTTGCTGATGGAGGGACAAAAGACGTATTTGTATCTCTGCCTCCAGCGAGGCTCTGATGGAAGAACTGAAGAAAATTTGGTAGCCCTCTCAGGGACTGAAAACTACTTTGAATCACAGCCTCAAGCAGAGCTGTTATTGAGGGACTGCAGTCACTGCTTTATCTCAGCTGTGTACAGTGTTCAGATGAGCAGACTGAAGAAAACTTCTGGAATAAGCCTATTTCAGTACTCTAAAGGGGAAACTGAATACAATCTCAGGTCTCATCCTGGTGCAGTGCTCATATGGATGGGGTGAATTCACTGTGGGTCTCATTCACCTGCATAATCTTTCAAATGGTCTGAATAAAAGTTTGTGTCTCAAACTCCTCTAGTGCTCAGACACAGGGACTGAAGATAACCTTGAGTTTCTATCTCCTGAATGCTTTGAAAGAGGGACTGAGGATACTGTTGGGTTTCAACCTCCTTCAGCACTCTGATGCAGCAATTGAAGGTACAGCTGTGTCTAATCCCCCTACAGTGCTATGATGGAGAAACTGTAGATACCATAAGGTCTCAACTGTGGTAGAAGGCTGAAGGAAGTACTGAACACAGTTGGGACTCAGCATCCTGGCTGGCTGTGAGGTAGAATGAAAACAACATTGGCTCTCAGCCTCCTGCAGAGCTTGAAGATGCACTGAAATCACCACTCAGTCTCTAGCCACCAGAGCACTCTGACATAGATTCTGAACATAACATTTCTTCTCAGCCTCCTGAAGCTCTCTGACAAAAGGACTGAAGATTCACTGAGTCACAGCCTCATACAGGACTCTGAATAAGGGGCAGAGTCCATCATGTTTCATCCTCCTGCATCGCTCTTGTAGAAAGACTGTAGACAACATTATGTGCCATCCTCCTACATCATGCTGATGGAGGTACTGATGACACAGTTGGGTCTCAGTCTCCTGGAGCTTTCTGAGGGTGGGACTGTAGGCACTGTGTTGTCTCAGCATCTTGCAGTGCACTGCAGAAAGACTAAAGACACGATTGAGTCTCTGTTCCCTGCAGGGCCCTAGTGAAGGAACTGAAGACACTTTGGATCTCAGCCTCCTGCAAGACTCTGATGGAGGATATGAAGTCTATGTTGAGTCACACCCTCCAGCAGCACTGATGTTGAAGTACTGAAAACACCTTGATTCTGTCTCCTCTGGCACTCTGAACACAGAATGAAGTCACCATTCACCCTCAACTTCCTGCTGCAATACAGATGGAGGTACTGAACATAGTTGTTTATCAGCCTCCAAGAGCACTCTGACTGAGAGATTAAGACACCATTGTGTCTCAGCCACATGCAGGGCTCTTATGGAGGAAGTAAAGTAACTGTTGAGTCTCAGCCTCCCGCAGTGCTCTGTGGAGAGACTGCAGACAATGTTTGTCTCAGCCACTTGCAGCACTGTCACTGCAGGATGAAGACATCTGTAGGTCTCAGCCTTCTATAGCCCTCTAACTGAGAAACTGAAGAAAACATTAAGACTCAGATTCCTTCAGCTCTCTGACAGAGGGCTGAAAACACCCTTGGGTTTCAGTCTCCTGCAGCACTCTTTGGAGGAACTGAAGACCCCATTCTGTATCAGTCTCCTACAGCCCTTTGATGTAGGTATTGAAGACACACTGGCTCGAATTATGCAAGTTTTGATGGCAGGACTGAAAACCCCCTTCAATTCTCTACCTCTGCAGTGTTCTGATAAGGTACTACAGACAACATTGGTCTGAGCTTCCTGTAGAGCTCTATCACTGGGAAAAAGATTTCATTGGATCTCGACCTCCTGTAGCCAATTAATGGAGGGAATAAAGACAACATTAGGTCTTTGACACTTGTAGCATGCTGCTGAATACACCATTTTTCTTGGACTACTGCAGCAGTCTGGTGAGGGACTGAAGAAATTATTGTCTCAGCCTCCTGCAGTGTTTTAATTAAGTGACTAAAGAAACCATAAGTGCTGAGCCTCATGTCAATTTCTTTTTACTCATTTTTTTACTAATATTTGAATAGCTGTCTCCATTTTCCAACTGCTACTTATCCCCACTCATCCACTGCAACCACCACCCTCAGTCCTACAAACCCTTGGCTTTATCCGTGGGTCCTTTATACTTCTTCACTGACAACTCTTCCCCTTCTTTCCCCCAGTATTTTCCTCTCCAATCCTTCTGGTTACTGTCAGTTTGTTCCCAATTTCAATGTCTCTGGTTATATCTTCCCTGCTTGTTTGTTTTGTTGATTAGGTTCCACTTATAGGTGAGATCATATGGTATTTGTGTTTCACCATCTGGCTTACTTCACTTAGCACAATATTCTCCAGTTCCGTCCATGCTGTCACAAAGGGTAGGAACTTCTTTATTTCTGCTATGTAATATTCCACTGTGTAAATGTGCCAAAGTTTTTTGCTCCACTCATTGACTGATGGGCACCTAGGCTGCTTTCAGCACTGGTTGTTGTAAATCATGATCAACATTTTGAAATACATGGAAATAAGGGTGCATAAGATCTTCTGATTTAGTGTTCAGGATTCTTGGGATGTAATCCCAACAGTGAAAGCCCTGTGTCTAAAGGCAATTCCATTTTTAGAGTTTTGAGGAAATTCCATACTCATTTTCAAAGTGGCTGCACCTGTCTGCATTCCCCCCAACAATGTAGCAGGGTTTCCTTTTCTCCACAACCTCGTCAGCACTTATTGTTTGTTGATATGTTTATGATGGCCATTCTGACCAGTGTGAAATGGTATCTCATTATGATTTTAATTTGCATCTCTCTGATGGCTCGTGGTTATGAGCATCCTTTAGTATGTCTCTAGGTACACTGTGTGTTCTCCTTAGGAAAGTGTCTGTTCAGTGTCTGTCCTTTCCCATTTTTTAATTGGATTGTTAGTCTTCCTGGTTCACAGTCATGTGATTTCTTTATATATTTTGGGGCTAAAACACTTGTCCAATAAGTAATTGGCAAATACATTTCCCCATCAGTTGGTTCCCTTTTCATCATCCTGATGTTTTTATGAATTGTGCAGAAGCTTTTTATTTTGATGAGATCCCATTTGTTTATTCTTTCTTTCATGTCCCTTCCTCTAGAGGACATATTGGTGAAAAGATTGCTGCATGGAATATCTGAGATTTCCCTGCCAATGTTTTCCTCTAAGACTTTTATGTTATCACAAGTTATAGTTAAGTCTTCTATCCATCCTGAGTTTACTTTTGTGTATGGTGTAATTTGCTGTGGTTGAGTCTCATTTTTTTTTTTTTTTGCATGTAGCTGTCCAGATATCCCCACACTATTTGTTGGTGAGGTTATTTCTACTCCTGTGTATGCTTCTGCCTCCTCCTTTGAGTATTAATTGACCATAGAGACTTGGGTTTATTTGGGGGCTCTCTTTTTGTTCTATTGGTCAATGTGCCTCTTCTTATGCCAGTACCAGACTCTTCTGATTGCTGTGGCCTTGTAATATAATTTGATGTCAGGTATTCAGATCCATCCTACTTTGTCCTTCTTACTCAAAACTGCAGCAGAAATTTGGGGCAGTTTATGTTTCCATATAAATTTTTGAAATGTTTGTCCTGTACCTGCAGTATATGCCATTGTTATTTTATTAGGGATTTTATTATGGATTGCACTGAATCTCTAAGTTGCTATGTATAGTATGGACATTTTGATGATGTTAATTCTTCCTACCCATGAACATGGTATATGCTTCCATCCATTTATGTCTTCCTTAATTTCTTTCTTCAGTGTTGTTGTTTTCTGAGTACATGACTTTCACCTCCTTGATAAAGTTTGTTACTGGGTATTTTATTGTTATTGCTATGATCAATGGGATGTTTTTCCTGATTTCTGTTCCTGATATTTCATTATTATGCACAAAAGTGCCTTTGATTTCTGATTATTGACTTTGTATCCCGCTGTTTGCCGTGTTCATTTGTTAGGTTGAGTAGTTTTCTGCTGGAGTCTATAGGTTTATCTATGTACACTACCATGTCATCTATAAACAATGACTGTTTTACTTCCTACTTTCCAATTTGTATGCACTCTATTTCTTTCTATTTTCTGATTGCTGTGGCTAAGACTTGCAATAGTATGTTGAATAGAAATGGCAAAAGAGGACATCCTTGTCTTTTTTGTGATGTTAGTGAAAACGTTCAGTATTCTTCTATTGAGTAAGATGTTGGATGTAGGTTTTACATATATGGCTTGTATCATGTTGAGGCATCCTCTCTATACTCCCACTTTGCTGAGCATTTTTATCATAAGTGCGTGCTGCAGTACCTTATCAAATTCCTTTTTCACATCTATAGATGCAATCATGTGATTTTTGTCTTTTCCCTTGTTTGTGTGATATGTGACCTTTATTGATTTGCTAATATTTTACCATCCTTCCATCCTTGGGATGAATGCCCCTTGATTATGGTGTATGATCTTTTTTACGTATTGCTGTATGAGGTTTGCCAGTACTTTGTTGAGAAATTTAGCATTAGGCTCATCAGCGACATGGGCCTTTAATTTTCTTCCTTTGTTACCTCTTCGTCTGGCTTGGGGATTAGGATGATGCTGGCCACATGAAAAGAGTTTGGGAGTCTTCCCTATTCTTGGAATTTTTGGAGTAGTCTGAGAAGGATAGGAGTTAGCTCTTCCTTAAATGTTTTGTAAAATTCTCCTCTGAAATTGTCCAGTCCAGGACTTTGTTAGCTGGGAGTTTGGTTACTCTTTTAATTTCACCAACTGTAACCAGTCTGTTGAGGCATTCTACTTCTTCATTCAGATTTAGAAGATTATATTTTTGTGGAAATTTGTCCATTTCAACTAGGTTTTAAAATTTCATGGTATATGGTTCTTTGTAGTAATTTCTTACAATCTTTTGTGTTTCTGTGGTGTCGGTTGTAATCTCTCCTCTTTCATTTCTCATTGTGTTTATTTCAGTCCTCTTTTTTTTTTTATGATGAGTCTGCTCAAAGGTTTGTTGTTTTGTTGTTGTTGTTTTTCATCTTTTCAAAGTATCAGCTCCTGGATGTATTAATCCTTACAATTGTACTTTTTGTCTCTATGTCATTTAATTCTGCTCTGATCTTGGTTAGTTCCTTTCTTATGCTTGCCCTGGAATTTATTTCTTGTTGACCTTCCAGTTCTTGTAGTTATGGGGGTAGGTTGTCTATTTGAAATGTTTGTCTTTTTTAGGTAGGCCTGTATTGGTATGGACTTCTCTCTCAGGACTGCCTTTGCTGTTTCCCATAAGGTGGATTGTTGTGAGTTCATTTTCATTTGTTTTCAGAAACTTTTTTATTTCTTCTTTGATCTCATTCTTAACTCACTCATTGTTTAATACCATGCTATTCAATCTCTATGAATTTAAGAGTTCTTAGGTTTTTTCCTTGAGGTATGTTTTAGTCAGTTTCTAGCTTCAGGCACCCATGGTCTGAGATAATTCTTGGTATGACTTCAGCTTTCTTCAATTTTTTGAGGCTTGTTTTGTGTCCTATCATGTGGTCTATTTTTGAAAATGTTCCATGTGCATTTGAAAAGAATGCGTATTTTACTGCTTTATATATAACACTATATATATATATATACACAAAAAAAATCAGTTAAGTCCATTTGATCCAGGAGTGTTAAATTCCTCAATGGCTATATTCATATTTTTTGGAAGATCTTTTCATTTTTGACAGTGAGGTGTTAAAATTCCTTAGTATAGTCCATCGCTCTCCTTATCTTTCCTGAAATCCTCCAAGATTTTCCTTATGTATTAGGGTGCACCTATGTTGGGTGCCTGTATGTTCATTATGTGTTTGATGGACTCTTCCCTTGAGTATTATGATGTGACCTTCTGGGTCTCTTTAGATGGACTTGATCATTTCTGTTTTGTCAGATATAAGAGTTGGTGCCCCAGCTTTCTTTTCCTGCCCATTTGCTTGGAACATTTTTCCCTGCCCTTCACTTCAGTCTGTGTAGGCCTTTTGTTCTGAGGTAGGTCTCTTGTTGGCAGCATTTTTGCCAGTCATGTGTTCCTATCCATTCAGCTACCCTATGTCTCTGGATTGGAGCATTTAATCCATTTACATTTAAGGTTATTATTGATAGGTACTTATTCATTGCCATTTTACTTCCTTTGTACCTTTGTTCCTTTCTGTTGTCACTGTTTTTCTTCCTCTTGTTAAAGCAATCCTTCTAGCATATCATGTGATGCTGGGTTCATGGAAATGTATTTTTTAGGCTTCTATTTTTCCAGGAAAATCCTTATTTCGCCTTGTTAGATAGAGTAGTCTTTGTGGCAGGCCTTTGCTTTTCATCAATTGAAATACTTATTTCCATTTCCTTCTTGTTTGTGATGTTTCTGTTGAGACATCAGCTGCTAGCTATATTGGGGTTACCCCTGTTTCTCCCCGGCTGCCTTTAAGATTCTCTGTCTCTGAATTTTGCCATTTTAATTATGATGTTTCTTGAAGTGGGACTCTTTTGGGTTCCTCTTGACTGGGACCTGCTCTTTGGACTCGTGTGACTTTTTCTCTCATCAAATTAGGGAATTTTTCCATCATTACTTTTTCAAACAGTTTTCTATCTTTTGCTCCTCATCTTCTCCTTCTGGTACCCCTATTATACAGACATTATTAAGTTTCATATTGTCCTGTATTCCCCTTAACCCCTCTTCATTCTTTTTTATTCTTTTTTACTTTTTTAGCTCTTTTGGGGAGTTTTATTCCACCTTGCCCACCAGCTCACTACTTTGATCCTCTACCTCGCTGAACCTTTTTTAAATTGTTTTTGCTGTTTTCTTTAATTCATAAATTAAATTCTTCATTTCCTCTGGACCTTTGTTGATTGTCTCTATGTACTCTTTTATGCCTATATAGTTTGCAATAAGTTCCTGGTAGTTTGCCTGCAGTTTTTAATAATTCACACTGAGCTCATTGAGCTTCCTTTCGAACTGTTATTTTGAACTAAGAATCTTTTTAAAATATATTTTGTTGATTATGCTATTACAGTGGTCCCATTTTTCCCACTTATTCCCCTCCCACCCTCATTCCCTCCCCTTTAGTTCATGTCCATGGGTTGTACATATAAGTTCGTTGGCGTCTATATTTCCTATGCTCTTCTTAGCCTCCCCCTATATGTTTTCCATCTACCATTAATGCTACTTACTCTCTGTAACTTTTCCCCCCTCTCTTCCACTGACAATCCTTCATGTGATCTCCATTTGTGTGATTCTGTTCCTGTTCCAGTGGTTTACTTCATTTTTGTTCTTGTTTTTGTTTAGGTTTGGCCGTTAATAGTTGTGAGTTTGTTGTCAATTTAGTGTTCATATTTTTATCTTCTTTTCTTAGATATGTCCCTTTAACACTTCATGTAATAATGGCTTGGTGATGATAAACTCCTTTAACTTGACCTTATCTGGGAAACACTGTACCTGCCCTTCCATTCTAAATGATAGCTTTTTCTGGATAGAGTCATCTTGGATGTAGGTCCTTGCCTTTTATAACTTTGAATACGTCTTTCCAGCCCCTTACTTCCCTCTAGCAGTAAGGTTTCTTTTGCGAAATCAGATGATAATTTAGTGGGAACTCCATTGTAGGTAACTGTCTTCTTTCCTCTTGCTGCTTTTAAGATTCTTATCTTTATCTTGGATAAGATAAAGATAAGAATCTTTATCTCCTTATCTTTAATCTTGGATAATGTAATTATGATGGGTCTTGGTGTGTGCCTCCTTGGGTCCAACTTCTTTGGGACTCTGAAGTCTATTTCCTTTGCCAGATCAGGGAAGTTTCCCTTCATTGGTTTTTCAAGTAAGTTTTCAATGTCTTGTTCTTCCTCTTCACTTTCTGGCACTCCTATAATTGGTTGTTGGACCATTTAAAGTTGTCCTGGAGGCTCCTCGGCCTCTCCTCGTTTTTTTTTAATTCTTTTTTTTTTCTTCACTTGGCTCTGGTTGAGTGTTTCTTTCTATTTTCTGTTTCAAACCATTGACTTGAATCCCATTTGCTTTCACATCACTCTTGGTTCCCTGTACATTTTCCTTCATTTTACTTTTCATAACCTTAATTTTTTCCTCTATCTTCTGATGATACTCAACCAATTCTGTAGCTTCCTGATTACCAGGGTTATGAATTGTGCATCTGATAGGTTGGCTACCTCTTGTTGTTTAGTTGTATTTTTATGAAGTTTTGATCTGTTCTTTCATTTGTGTGTGTCTGTGTGTCTCAGTGCACCAGTTATGTAGTACGGAGCATATCCTTAGGCATTCTCCAGGGCAAGGCAACCCAAGTCATGTTTGATGCTGTCAGTGGGAGAGGAATCTGAAAGGGAACAGTGCCACTTGCTCCATTCTCTGATGGCTTTCAGCCACTTCCAGGGCTACTCACAAGCAAATGCAGCCTTTCTGGTGCTGATTCCCACGTGGGTGGGTTTGTGTATGCCCTAGGGCCCTGTGGGTTTCTCCAACAAACTTTACTGTGAGTCTGGGAGTTTGTCCTGGTACCAGAACCCTCACAGGATTTTTCAGTCAGAGGTTTTGAGGCTTTATTTTCCCATACTAGCACCATGAGTTGTGTGGTCTGTTTCGTGCCCTAGTTGTATCTCCCAATATATCTGCATAGAAATGTGGCACTGCCTGCTCCACCAGCTGCCACCTCACCAACTGCCACCTCACCTGCTCTGCCAGTGAGCAACTTGCTGCCAGTCCTCTCCACCCCAGCTACCCATCTCTGCCCCTCCTACCAGTCTGGATGAATGTTTCTTCCTTAACTCCTTGGTTGTCAGACTTCCATATTGTTTGGCTTTCTGGCAGTTCTTGTTCTTTGTTTTTTAAATTCATTGTTGTCCTTCTTTTGGCTGTGCAAGAAGGCATAATGTGTCTACCTATGCCTCCACCTTGGCCGTAAATCCTTGAACTCAATATGTGATAGTAGACTTGCCTTTATATAATTTAGCATTCTTTATGAGGATTCCTCCTTTCTGTTTGATTGACAGTTGATTCTTTGTTTTCCTATTATTTGTGAAACTCTTGTTTGTCTTTGCTTCTTAAATTGATATGTTTTGACTTTCTCACTTTGTGGTGTGAACTCGCATAGTAGGGGGCTTTTGAGATTCGGTGGTGCACTCTATTTGATCACCTGAACTTGATGCTCTTCACATGCCCTTTATGTCTTTTATTCTGCTTCTCTGGCTGTAATATGGTTGGATTATGGTTGAGTCTTTCTTTGGTAGGTACTCCAGCTGGCTGACTCAAGTTCACTCACCCACAGAGTCTTGTGTGCTGTTATGCAGCTGCTAAAAGACCACCACAGCAAAACCCAAAAACAAACCCACACCTGCAAATATAACTCCCCCACCCACCCACCAATCCCACTATTAACAGCAAGTGAACAAGTATTAGTAAGGGTGTAATGAGATTCAGACTATTATAAGAAAGGACAGGTATATGAGATGACCTATTGAAAGAAAAAATGATTTCAAGAGGGTAGAAAGAGGAGCGCTAAAATGAGTTGGGAGTTGCAGCAATGGACAGAGAGAAGGTAAAATTTACTTCATGAATAAAAAAGGGCATGAAGAATGTGAAATGGAGTATGAAAAGGGAAGGCTACACTGATATGTATAAATAAAAATTAAAACAATATTAAAAATAAAGTAAGAAAGAAAAAGAAAAGGGAAGGGAAAATAACAAATAACTGATAAAATATAGGAGACAAATTGGAGAGAAAGATCCACCACAGTACTATCAACTAAAATTAACATAGGTGGTATGAAATTAAAAGGGAAAAGAGAAACAAAGAAAAGTCTGAGATGCTTAGAGGAATGGAAAATGATTTTGAAATGATAGAGGGACAGGAAATAGTAAGACTGAGGAACACAAGCCAGAATAAGAGAGGCAAAAATTAAAATTTGAGATGTGAAAAACAAGAATAAAAAGAAGAGTAAAGAAAAGCAAAAGGATAGGTTAAAAGAGAAATAGAAGAAAGACAAAAAGAAAACCAGGTTAAGATGGCAAAATTAAAATTTGAGATAAAAAAAAAAAAGTCTAGGCGAGGAGACCAGTAAAATTTGATGTTTGAAGTACAGAATTAGTGAAGTTCAAGAGATAAAATTGAAAAAACAAATATAACAATAACTACCCTACCTACAAGCAACTAGGAAAGAAGATAGTTAAAGGTGGAGAAAGAATGCAGGTATTGCAAGATTAGGACAAAAGGATATGAAATGACCCGTGATAAGAAAATTGGTTCTGTGTGTCTGGAGAGGGGAGAAATAGTAAAGGTGCAGAATGGAAACCAGTTGTGCCTAGAGAGAAAACAAAAACGTGGACTGAAAATAATGTGAGGAAAGGAGAAGGTAAAATAGATGAAGATAAAGGAGGGGCAAAATACGTAAATTGAAATATACTATAGTATTAAATCTAGTGAGTTAGTGTGTACAATTTGCTGGACAAGAAAATGAATGTTAAAAAACTATGCAAAAAGGAAAATGTCACAAATCACGAAGGAGACTACAGTGGCTTTCATCTCTGTACGCTCTGTAGTCTCTGTAGACTCAGTTCTTTTTCTTTCTGGACCTCCTCTGGTGATGTAAGATGTTGACCCCATCTGACCTTAGGAAGCCTTTTTGATACTTTCAGTACCTTCTGTCTCTGATTGTCTCCTTCAACTTTTAATCTGGTCACTCTGCACTCAGTCGTCGTTTTTAAGCATGCTGGGGCAGGGCTGAGTCCTTCCTGGGGTAGGGGCAATTGTTTCCCCTCAGGCTGATGGTCCTCAGAGAAAGTGGTCTGCCTGAGCAGGGTGGTTACTGTGTATGGGGCTTGGCTTAGCACCAGGATTCCACAGCTATTCTCTCAGTTCTCTCCTCAAGGCCTCCATCCTCAGCCTCTCCTTAAATCTCTCTAGTCCACTATGCCCCACCTTTGTCTGTGTCCTACTATTGTGGCTGTCTCCTTCAGTTGTTAATCTGGCCACTGCACTGGTCAGGTTTAAGCAGCACAGAGACAGGGCAGAGGCCCTCCTATGGTTGGGGCTATTGTTTCCCCCTCAGGTTACTGCCGCTTAAAAGCTAGTGGTCTGCCTGAGCATGATGGCGGCTGACATCTGGGGGATGACTCAGCACCAGGATTCTGGCGTCTACTCTCTCCCCAAAGCTTTAGTCCTTGGTCTGTCCTCAGACATCACCAGCCCACTCTGTCTGCCCCCCTTTGTCAGTGCCCAGGGTAAGTGGCTGCAAATGAAAATTTATGTTGGCCCTTTAAATGGCTCTTATGTCTCCACCTATCTGTCTCTGTAGCCCTGGCACTCTTTGCTGCTTGCTGTTATCTGTGAGCATTTTGGGCTTCGATACTCTAGGCTGGGAGTCTTGGCTGAAGGCTTAGACCTTATTCTTATTGGAGGGATCCAACTGGCCACTTAATTATCTCTCCAGAGTTGTCACCTGTGTGCACCCAGCCAGCCCTCTCAAGTTTCTACTGCACCACTTACCAGACAGGTTGTGCTGAAGCTGGTTCTTCTGTTTACCTGAAGTTATATGGCTTATCTCTTGCTATTGCTCTGGGTGGTTTGTTCTGAGTGGTTTCTCCACAGTTAAGTTGCAATTCCAGATTGATACTGGGAGGAGGTCACCATGACTTCCATTCACTCCTCCACCCTCTCCCCTCCCTTTCCTGTTGCTTTCTGATGGAGGGATTGAAGATACTGTGTGATCTCAGCCTCTTACTGCACTGTGAAGAGGCACTCAAGACAACATAAGTTATCATCCTCCTTCAGCATTCTGATGGAGGGACTGAAGACAACCTTCAGTCACAGATTCCTGCAGCACTCCGATGGAGGTACTGAAGATTGTTTGTCATTGCCTTTGGCAGTGCTTGGAGGAAGGCATTAAATTAACCATTAGATATCAGCCTGCTTCAGAGCTTACATTGGAGGGACTGAAGACTCAGTGTGCTTAACTTCTTGTCATGCTCGTTTGTAAGGACTGAAGACATTGTTGGGTCTCAGTTATTTGTGGGGCTCTCATGGAAGGAATGTAGACATCATTGGTTCTCAGCCTCCTGCAGTGCTCTGTCCAAAGTTCCTATCATATGATTGAGACTTAGGGACCTGCAGCATCCTGAAGGAGGCACAGATGACACTGTTGAGTCTCAGCTCACTTCAGAGCTCATAGGTGGGATGAAGACACTTTGAGTCTAAGCATCCTGCTCCTCTCTGATGGAGGGACTGAAGATACATTTGATCTCAGCTTTCTGTAGCATTCTGACAAGGGCCCAAAGACACCTTTGGGTTTCAGCCTCCTGTAGCACTTTTAAGGTGCAACTAAAGACACCATTTTTTTCTCTCAGCCTACTGCAGAGCTGTGGTGAAGTGTCTGAAGACATCATAGGATGTCAGTCTCCTGCAGTGCTCTGATTTGGAACTGGAGACATGGTTGTGTTTCAGCCTCCTGCAGTGCTCTGATGGAGGGAGAGAAGAAAACATAGGGTGTCAACCCCCTGCAGCAATCTGACTCAGGAGAAAGACCCATTGGGTACTAGCCTCCTCTGGCACACTAATGAACGTTGTGAAAACAGAATTGGGTCTATGCCTATCATAGCACTCTGATAAAGGGACTGAAGACACCATTTAGTCTCACCATCCAGCAGCACTCTGGAGAGAGGACTGATGACAGCATTCATTGGCACCCTGCAGCACTCTGACTGAGGGGGAAAGGCACAGTTGTGTCTCACCCTCTTGTAGCTCTCTGATAGAAGGGCTGAAGACAACATTTGGTCTCAGTTTCTTGCAGCATTCTGAAGGAGGGACCGAAGAGACTGTCGTGTCTCTGCCAACTGAAGCACACTGATGGATAGATGGAAAATACCAAAGTGGCTCAACCTCCTCACCATCCTGATGGAAGAACTGAAAAAACACCATTTTGTCACCCTTCTGCACTGTCATTATAGAAAGGAATCTTTGGGGGTCCAGATACTGTTACCAAAACAAGCCCCATCCCCTGGGTTCTTTCTCTTATTGTGGGTGCCCACCACCCACCACCAGGTGTTAGGAATTGTGGCTCTCAGTGCCAGAGTCTGGTGAAAAGGAAAGGAACTATTTATTCAAAAGTTATACCGGTTCAGAGTAATGGCAGAATGTCACCATTAAAAATCTCAAACTACCTAAAACACCCACAAACACACAGAATCCTTCCTTCTCCCCTTTGCCCAGTCAGGACAAGTCTCAGTTCATGCCAATGAGAAGTGCCGTCCTTCAGAAGAAAAAGAACAGACATCCACAGCTCACTTCTCCTTGTTCCTCTTGGTAATCTGTGCTCTGCTAGGTAGGTCTCCCACTGTCCCCAGCACCAGCAGCTGTGTCACCGATGCAACCTCCAGTTCTTAATCCAAAGTGACATGACACCTTCTCATGGCCCACCACCTAGAGTCCTTTCACCCCTTTCCTTCCCACATGATCTCACATTGTGTTCTTCTATTGTCTGCATTGTCCTCCTTTTCTCATGGCAACCAATCTTTAGTTTATATCCCAGCCTAGAACGCCATTTCCTACTCCTCTAACCCCACTTCCAACTCCTTCCATAATTGGCTACACCTCCCAGCACTCCCACAGTTTTCAGCCTTTCTTGGCTGCCATAGTTAGCCCTGGCAGGTTTGGACCCATTGTGTGGAGCAAACCATCTCCAAGCTCTCATGCAGGTGCTGTAACTGGGAGATCTAATTCCCAGTTACATCATGGGTCAAAGTTACGTATACCATCTGGCTCCTTTTATGCTGGAATGCTAGTCTGCTGTTATTGATATAGAAAATAACCATTTTTGCACATCAGGTATGAAAGAGCCTGTTATTATTGATATGCAAAATACCTCTCAAAGCCCCTGTTTCATATCTCCCTTCCGCCAACCAGTCTTGTGTGGGGAGGATATCTTATATGCTGGGATACCTTAAGCCCTGGAACTCATTATAAATCCCCCTTTAGGGGACCCTGGTTGGACCCTGTTACACTGTGATGGTGTATTGAAGACAGTGTTGGGTCACAGCCTCCTATAGCACTCAGCCAGAGGCCTGAAGGTAAGTGGGCTCAGCCTCCAGCAATACCCTGACAAAGGAATCGAAGACACCATCATACCCCATCTTCCTCCAGTGCCCTGAGGCAGGACTAAAGACATCTTTTTTTTCTTAGAGTCCTGCAGCATCATGACAGAGATACTGAAGACACTTTGTGTCTCATCCAACTGCAGTATTCTGTTGGAGGGCCTGAAGATACCTTTTGATCTCAGCTTCCTGCAGCCCTGTGATGGAGGAGCTGAAGATACTGTTGGGTTAAAGCACCAAGCAGTGCTCTGATGTAGTGACTGCAGATACCATTGGTTCTAAGCCTCCTGCAGCCCTCTGAGGGAGGACTAAAGACACTGTTGTTTCTCAACCTCCTGCACAGCTCTGAAGGAAGGACTGGAAACAATATTGTGTCACTGGCTCCTGCACTACTCTGACAGAGGCACTGAAAACACCATTGTGTTACTGGCTCCTACAGTGCTCTGTAGGCTTGAAGACTTCTGGGTCTCAACTTCCAGCAATGCTTGGATAAAGTGACTGAACACACCATTGAGCACACCTCATTTTCCTTCAGCACATCGAGGAAAGGACTGAAAACATCACTTGTTCTCAGAGTCCTGACATGCTCTGAAGGAGAGAATGAAAGCACTGTTGGTATACATACCCAATGGTGCTGAGCTGTGCTGGAGGGGCTGAAGACAACATTGTGTCTCACTCAACCAGCTGAAGTGTCCAGATGGAAGAATTGAAGATACCACTTGATCTCAGCTCCCCTGCAGCCCTCTGACTGAGGGACTGAGCACACTGTTATGTATCACCCTCCAACCTCACTCTTATGGCTTGACAAAAGACACCACTGAGTCAGCATCCTGCAACCATCTGATGTGGTGAATCTAGTCACCATGTGTCTCAGACTGCTGTAGCACTCTGGTAGAGGGACTGAACATACCACTGTTTCTCTTGCCTCCTGAAATACACTAAGGAAGGATAGTATACAAACTTGGTACTCTGCCTACTGCAGTGCTTTCTGGGAGGGAGGAAGACACCACTGGATCAAAGCCTCCTATAGTCTATAAGAGAAGTACTGTAGACAACATTAAGTTTCACATTCCTATAGTACGCTAGTGGGCATACTGAAGACACAGTTGGGTCTTAGCCTCCTGCACCTTTTCTGATGGTGGGATTGGAGGTTAAGTTGTGTCTCAGCCTCCTTCTATGCTTTAATGGGGAGACTAAAGACACCATTGGGTCTCTGCTACTTCAGCACTCATATGGAAGGAATCCAGGCACCACTGAGTTTCAGGAGCAAGCAGCACCTGAAGGAGGTAGGGAGGGGAGGCATGGTTATGTGTCTGCAATCAGCAGTGCTAAGAGTGAGGGACTGAAGACACCATTGATTATTATCCTCCTGCAGCAACCTGACTGAGGGTTTTATGCACCGATGTGTCTCAGTCCCCTGTAGCTCACTGATGAATGCACTAAAGATACCCTAGGTTCCTATTCTCCTGCAGCTGTCTGATGGAGGGACTGAATACACCATTGGGTCTAAGCATCCTGAAGCTCTCTGATGGAAAGAGTGAAGACACTTGTTCTTCAGTCTTCTCCTATGCTTTATTGGGGAGACTGGGGACACCATTGGATCTCAAACTATTTCAGCACTCACATGGAGGGGGTGAAGGCACCATTGTGTTTCAGTTCTTGCATCCCTCGACAGAAGAAATGAAGACAACATTTGGGCTTAGCCTCCCACAGTTGTCTGGTGGAGATATGAAGACCACATTGATTTTAGCCCCAGGCAGCACACTGATGGATGTAGGAAAGACAACTTTGTATTTCAATCTCCTGCAGTGGTATAGTGGAGGAATGGAGGCACCATTGGTTTTCATGCTCCTGAAGCACTCTGACAAACTCGTTGAAGACACCATAGTGTCAAGCCTCCTGCAGTGTTCTAACCAAGTAACTGAAGACACAAATGGTCTCAGCCTCCTGCAGAGTTCTGATGGAGGAAAGAAACACATATTTTGTCACAGCCCTCTGATGGAAGGACTGAAGATAACTTGGGTCTCACCTCCTGCAGCCTCAGTACAATGGACCTAACAGTTGTGTCCCAGCCTCCTCTAGCACTCAGGTGGATGGACTGAAGGTATCATTGGGTCTCAGCTTCTAGCAGTGCTCTAATGGAGTGACTGAATACAAAATTAAGTCTCAGCCTCATGTGGCTATTTGATAGATGAACAGAAGACACCATGTGTCTAGCTTCTTGCAATGCTATGTTGGAGGGAATAAAGATGACATTTGCTCTCAACCTCCTCAGTGCTTCAATGAGGAAACTGAAGAAACTGTTGTGTTTCAGCTTACTGCAGTTCTTGATATAGGGACTGAAGACATTGTAGTGTCTCATCCTCCTACAGAGCTGTCTGCAGGGCAGAATACACCCTTGGGTTGCAGCCTCCTGCAGTGCACCAATGAGAGGAATCAATACACCATGTGTTTCAACCTCATTCAGCATCCTGATGAAGGGACTGAAGACTCCATTGGTTCTCTGACCCCTAGTTCTCTTAGAGAGGATTGCAGACAACCTCGGTCTCAGCCACTACATTACCCTAACCAGGTAATTAAGACACCCTTGGATCTCAGCCTCCTGTAGCCCTTTCAGGCACTGTAGGTGTCCTGAGTCACCACCACCTGCTTCACTGGGCACACTTTAGGTCTACATCTCCTGTAGAGCTCTCATGGAGAGACTGAATTGATCTCTGCCTACTGCAGCCCTCTGATGGTGGT
Organism: Phyllostomus discolor; assembly: GCF_004126475.2. Classification (NCBI taxonomy): domain Eukaryota; kingdom Metazoa; phylum Chordata; class Mammalia; order Chiroptera; family Phyllostomidae; genus Phyllostomus; species Phyllostomus discolor. The sequence continues at coordinate 4,256,410 of NC_050199.1, forward strand.
TCTGAAGACAACATTCAGTCAGATTCCCACAGCACTCAGAATGAGGGTCTGAAAACAACTTTATGTATCAGCATCCTTCAGCACCCTGAAGTAGAGATTGAAGACACTGTTGCCTCACTGCTTCCTCCAACATATTACAGAGGGACTGAGGACACCACTGTTTCAACACTTAGCAGCTCTCTGATGGAGAGTGAACACACAGGTTGTTCTCAGCCTTTGGCAATAGTCTGACTGAGGCAGGAAGCGCAGATGTGTCACAGCCTAATGTAGATCTATGGTGGAAGGAAAGAAGGGCCATTTTGTCACAGAAGCCTGAAAATCTGAAAGAAAGATGAAGAAACCATTGGGTCTGTTTTCTGCAGCATTCTAGGGGAGGGACTGAAGAGACTGTGTGTCTCTGATGTTTGCAGCACTTTGACAGAGGGATCAAAAACAACTTTGGGTCTCTGGCTCATGCAGTGCTCTGATGGAGTGACTGAAAATGCGGAGATGAAGTCCTGCAGTGCTATGATGAGGAGCTGAAGACATGTTTGGTTCTCTGCCACTTCAGGACTTGATGTAGAGATTGAAGATGCTATTGGGTCACGGGCTCTTACAGCATCTGGTAGAGGGAATGAAGACTGTCAGGCCAGCCTCCTAGACTGAGGGATAAACTGTATGCACCATTGTGTCTAAGCATCCTACAGCACTCTGATGGAGGGAAGAAGACACAGTTTGGTCTCTGTTTCCTGTAATGCTCTTTTGGAAGGACTGTAGAAATTGTTGGGGACCAGTCTTCTGCAGGACTCTGATGAAGGACTGATGACTACTTTGATTCAGAACCTCCACAGAGCTTGGATTGAGGGACTGATATTACCATTCAGTCTCAACTGCCTGCAGTGTTCTGATGTGTGGAGTAAAGAAAACTTCTGGAACCAGCTTTCCTCAGTGCTCAAAAGGAAGGACTAATGAAAATCTCAGGTCTCATTCTGGTGCAGTGTTCATGTGGTAAGAGTGAAGTCACTGTGTGTCTACACCTCCTGCATGCTCTTTTGGAGGGACTGAATACAAGTCTGTCTCAGTCCCCTCAAGCACTCACATGTAGGGATGGAAGATAACCTTGAGTCTCTGCCTTCTAAGTGCTCTGACAGAAGGACTGAAGACAACTTTGTGGCTCATCCTCCTGCAGTGCTATGACCCAGGGACTTTAGGCTACATTGTGTACCATCCTCGTGCAACACACGAATGAATGGACTGAAGATGCAGTTTAGTCTCAGACTGCTTCAGAGCTCAGAAGAGGGGACTGAATACATTTTGGTCTGTTTCCTGCAATGTTATGTACCAGACACTAAGCACATCTTTCCACCTCAGCCTCCTGCAGAGCTCTGTCAGAGGGTTGAAGACAATGTTTAGTCTCCGCATCCTGAAGCACTCTGATTGAGGGACTGAAATAGCATTGGGTCTTGGCATCCTACAGCATTCTTATGGAGGGTTGAAGTCACCATAGGGTTTCAGCTGATGACACACTGTCTTACAGGGACAGAAGCACCACTAGGACTCTGCTTCCTGCGTGCTCTAATGAGTGGACTGACAGAGCTAGGACTCAGCTTCCTCCAGAGTCCAGAGGACTGAAGGCACCACAGGGTCACAGTCTCAGAGTTTTGGGGAAGGCACTGTACACACCCTCATGTCTCAGCCTCTTGTAGCGCTCTTATGGAAGGACTGAAGAGACCATAGGGTTTTTGCCTCTTGTAGCACTCTGAATGAGAGACTGAGATCTAATGGACCTCGGCCTCCTGCAGTGCACTAATGGGAGAAGTGAAAACACAGTTGAGTTTCTGCATACTGTAGAGCTCTGATGTAGTGAACGAAGGCACCATACAGTCTCAGCATCCTGCAGCGCTCTGACGGGGGGACTGATGACACTTGCGGTTGGCACCCTACAGCAATCTGATGGAAGGATAAAAAAACCACCATTTGTCTCAGCCTACTGAACCTCTGTGATGTAATGACGGAAAACACTATTGTGTCACAGGCTCCTGCAATGCTCTGATGGAGGCAGTGAAAGCAATGTTGGGTCTCAGCTTCCTAAAGCACTGTGATGGTAGGATTAAAAACAGTGTTGGGTCACAGTCTTCTGCAACACTATGATGTTGTAAATGAAGTCACCATGACTGTCAGCCTGCTGCAGTGCTCTGTTCGATGGGCTGGAGACACCATAGGATCAACACCTCCTGTAGCTTTAAAGGGGAAGGACTTAGACAACATTAAGTGCCAGGCTCCTGCAGTGCTCTGGCCAAATTACTACCACACCTTTGGGTTCATCCACCTGTAGTGCTCTGATTCAGGGACTGCAGTCAATGTTGGGCCTCAGCATCCTGCAGCACTCACACAGATGATCTAAAAATACCATTGTGCCTCAGTCTCCTGCAGCCAAATGATGGGGTACTGAAGGCACCTTTGTGTCTCTACCACCTTCAGTGTATTACTGGATGGAGTGAGGAACCTTTCAGTCTCAGCATCTTTCAGTTTTCAGATGGGTGGTGAAGGCACCATGAAACTCAGCCTCCTGTAGAGCACTGATGGAGGGAATTAATACAGCACTGGTTATCAGCCCCCTGCAGGGCTGCGAGGAGGGGCTGAATTAAATGGGGTGTCTCAGACTCCTGCAGCTCTCCAATGGAGGAATGAAGGCACCATTGTATCTCAGCCCCCTATTACATTCTAATGAATGAACTGAAGGCAATGCTGGGTCTCAGCTTCCTTCGGCGCTCTGAGGGAGGGACTCAAGATACTGTTGAATCATAGGCTTCTACAGTGCTCTAACTGAGTGACTGAAAACAATATTGACTCTCAACCTCATGAAGCTATCTGACTTGGGGACCAAAGAAATGTGTGTCTAGACCCTGGAAACACTGTGTTGGAGGTACTGAAGACATTGCTGTGTCTCAGTCTCCTGCAGCTCTTGATAAAGGGACTGAGGACACCATTGAGTATCATCCTTCTGCAGTCCTCTCATGGAGGGCAGAAGACACCACTGTGTTGCAGCCTCCTGCAGCACACCAATATGAAGAATGAAGACACCATTGTCTCAGCCCTCTGTAGCATTATGATAGAGGTACTGAAGACACTGTTGATTCTCTGACTCCTAGTGAACAAGGAAAGACTGCACACAACATTGGGTCATAGCCTAGTGAATTAAGTAATTAAGTAATTAAGACACCGTTGGATCTCAGCCTCCTGAAGACCTTTAAAGGAGGGCTGTAGATGATGTTAGGCCTCAGTCTCCTGCAGCCCTTTGTTGGAAAAACTGGAGAGAGAATTGGGCCTCAGCCCCCTGCAGATCTCTCTTATAGTGGGATGCAAAAACAAAAACAAAAGAAAAAACCCACACAATGTTTCTCAGCCTCCTGCAGTGCTCTTATAGAGGGCCTTATGACAACACTGTGTGTGATATCACTGCAGCATTCTTATGGTGGGGCAGAAGACACTCTTGGTCTCATCCTCATGCAGTTCTCTGAGGGAATGTCTGAAGACACTATTTGGACACAGTCTCCTGCAGTTCTCTGTCAGAAGATCTGAGGACACTTTAAGGTCTTAGTCTCCTGGACTGTTCTGAATGAAATACTGATGTCCTCATTGAGTCACAGTCTGCTGCAGCACTGTGGTGGACAGTCTGAGGACACTGTTTGGGTACAACCACGTAAGTACTGAGTCAGAAGGACTGAAGACACCTGGGTATCAATCTTGAGAAGTGCTGTGAGGAATGGACTGATCTACTGGTATTTCTGATCTTCCTCCAAGGAAAGAAGCTCTGAGAGATGTACTGAGATCCATAGGGACTCATCCACCTGCAGCATGCTGATGGAGGGACTACAGACACATTTGGGTGTCTGCCTCAAGCAGGGTTCTGAAGGAGGGAAGGAAGGCTAAAATGGGTCACAGCCTCAAGCACCACTGGGATGGAAGGCCTGAAGACTCAAATGATTCTCAACCACTTCCAGCACTCTGGTGACAGGACAAAAGTCGCCCTTCATTCTGAGACTAAAAGAATTCACATGGATCAATTTAAGACACATATTGTCTAAACCTCCCACTAGCACTCAAGCGAAAGTATTGAAGACATTGTTCTGTTTCAGCATCCCACAGCCATCAGAACGATGTACTAAGACACTAAAGTTTCCAAGCCTCATGCAGCCCATATTTGGGAGGAAGGAAGTCATTGTTGGGGCTCAAGCTCCTACTTTCTCAGCAGGATAGATGGCAGACAAGGTTGGTTTCAACCATCTTCAGCACTCTGAGCGAGTGAACACAATCTTGAGTTTAACTACCACAGCTCTTGGAAAGAACAAAACATATTTAAGGCCTCAGTCTCAGCCAGAACTGTTGTGGACAAACTGAAAGCATTATCGGGCCTATTCATTCCTTCTAATCATTGGACTGTTTACAACATTGGTGTCAACGTCCTGAAGCGCTGAGGTTCTAGTTGGAGGGAATGAAGAAACCCTGCATCTTAGTCTCTTCAAGCAATCTGGTGGAGGGACTGAAGTGTTTCTTAGGTCTTGGCCTTCTGCAGCTTGGCCGCTCTGACAGAGGCACAGAACTCAACTTTGGGACTGAGACTTTTCCAGCAATCTGATGGAGGGAATGAAGGATCACTGAGATATAGATGCCTCCACCACTCGGGTAGCCAGACTAGAGACAACACAGGCCCTCAGGTGCTTGGAACATACTGACCGGAGGTCCAAAGGAGCCATAGTTATTAGCCTGCTGCAGCGATCTGATGAATGTACTGTAGACACCACAGTGTTTCATCCTCTTCAAGAGTGGTGATGGAAGGACTGAAGACACATTTGGGTCACACACTCCTGCACGATCTGTTGGAGGGACTGAGTGCTGTTGCATCTCAACATCCAGTAGTTCTCTGACACAGGGAGAGTGCTAAGCTTTGGCATTCAGCCTCATGCAGAGCTCTGGTGGAAGAACAGAAGGCACTTGAACTCAACCTACTGCAGCACTTGGTGGGTGGAGCTGAACACATTGTTGACTCTCAGCCTTCAACAGTGCTTTTAGGAGGTTCTGCTGAAAGAGGTAGACCTCCTCTCATACAGGCGTCTACCAATAGGATGAAGGCACCATTGGGTTTCAGCCTCCTGTAGTCCTCTAAAGGTGTGAACAAAGAAAATGTTCAGCTGAATGCCTGCTGCATTCTGATGGAAGTATGGAAATCACCATTTGTTCTCCTTCTACTACAGCGCTCTGATGAAGTACTGAAGAAATTGTTGGGTCTCCACATCCTGAGCTCTATGGTGGAAGTACCAAAGACACCTTTGGATGTTAGCCACCTGCATCACTTTAATTAAGGGGATGGAAAAAACAATTGATCTCTCCTCTGACAGTGCTCTGTAGCAGAACCTGAAGACACTGTTAGATCAAGCCTACTGCAGCACCTTCATGAGGGACTGAAGAAACCATTTGGTTTCAAGCTCCTACTTTCTCAGCAGAATAGACTCCACAGAGGTACTGGAGTCACCATAGGATAGACTCCTGCAACACACCTTCTAAGGAATCTGAGGCACTGTAGGGAATCAGCCTCCTCGAGCACTCCAGTGGAGGGACTGAGATATCATTGATTTTCAGCCTCCTGCCCTGCTTTGATGGAGAGAATTGAGACAACTTTGCATGTCATCCTGCTGTTGTGCTCTGATAGAGGGACTAAAGGCACTGTTGGTTCACAGATCCCTGCAGAGCTTTGATAGAGGGACAGATGATACCATGGTGTCTTATCCAATTGCAGGGTTCAGAGAGAAGGAGTGAGAAATGGTTGTGTCTCTTCCTCCCAACATGCTCTGATAGACTGATGGAAAACATTGTTGGGTGACCCTCTCCTGCAGTGTAATGATGTGAAAAGAAGACACTTAAGGTCTCAGGCTCCTGCAGCGCTCTGATATAGGAGTCAACACATCTTTGGTACTCTACATCCTCCAGTGCACTGAAGAACAACCACAGACTTTTGGATCTCAACAAACTGCTGCTCTGTATGGGAGGATAGGCTCTACAGCATCAAACCTCCTGTTGTTCTACTGGTATTGACTGTGGACAAGTCAGTTCTGAGAAGTACTGAGACTGGGTTAAGTCTCAGCCTCCTGCAGCTATCTGAGAAAGACATGAAGAAATCATTGAGTGTCTGCCCGCTATGGCACATTATTCGTGTAATATAAGGCAACATTGGGAGTTATGACCCTGCGATGTTCTGATGGGAAGACTGGAAACATCACATGTGTAGTACTCTTGCCTCACTCTGTTAAATGGGCTAAAGACAACATGAGGTCTCAAGCTCCTGCAGCACTTTCTGGATTAAAGAAGAAAATGGATCTCTACATCCAGCAGTATTCTGATGGAGCGGCTAAATACACTACTACATCCCAACTCCAGAGTACAGCAATGAAGGAACTGAACACCCTTGGGTCTCTACCTCTTTCAGTACATTATTGGAAGAACTGAAGACACCTTGCAGTCTCTGCATCCTGTAACATCCTGAAAGGGGTTGAAGACACGTTGTTGCTCATGTTCCTGCTGCACACTGACATAGGGAGTGAGCATGGCCTTCATTCTCTGCCTCCTGGAGGGCTTTGAGGAGGGACAGCATAAAACATGGTCACTTGGCCCCCTGCATCAACTCAAAGGACATCTGAATGCACTGTTGGATCTCAGCCTCGTGTAATCCTCAAACAATAGAACTGAAGAAAACATTATATCTCACAACCCTGCTGTACTTGAGGGAAGTATTGAAGACAACGTTTATTCTAACTCTACTGCCACACTCTGATGAGGAGCTGAAGAAATGGTTCGGTGTCAGCCCTTGTCTCACTCTGACAGAGTAACTGAAGACAAAATTGGAACTCTGCCTTCTGCGGAGGTCTGATGGAGAAACTGAAGACACTGTTGTTTCACAGACTGATACAGCACTCTGATGGAGTGAGTGAAACAACTTTGGTTGTTAGCCTCCTTTCTTGTTGTAATGGAGAGACTGGACACAACAGTGGGTCTCAGCATCTGGAAGTACTTTGTGTGATGGACATAAGACTCATATGGGTCTCAGCCTCTGGCAGCACTCAGATGGAATGCCTGAGGCACCATTCTGTATCAGACTCCTGCAGTTCCCTCATGTAGGGACTGTTGACTACCTTGGGTCCCAGCTCCCTGCAGGGCTCTAAGGAGGGATTGAAAAGTATATTGGGTCAAACTCCCATTTGAAGTGCTTGGATTAAGCAGGTGTGGGCACCATTGAATCTCAGCCTCTAGTAGACCTCTAACCGAGGGTCTGAGGACAACATTTGGATTCAGCCTCCTCAGTGTGATAATGAACAAAATATCGACACCTTTGTTTCTCAGCTCCCTCAGCACTCACACAGAAGAAATGAGGACATCAATGAGACCCAGCCTCCTGAATCTTTTGACAGGGTAACTGAAGTCGATACTACATCTCACCTTCCAACAGAGCTCTGAAGAATGCCTAAAGACACCTGGTTTTCAATTCTTTGCAATGATCCAACATAGGTACTGCAGAGACAACTGGGTCTCAGCTTCCTCCAGGGGTGTGAGGGAGGAACTGAAGACACCATTGAATCCACTGACTTGCAGCGTTTTCTTGGAGCATCGGAGACACCATTGCACATCAGCTTCCTGCAGCAGTTAAAAGGCTGGACTGAAACCAATCCTGCTCTTAGACTTTCTGTGGCAGTATGATGGAGGGACAAAAGAAGTCCTGGGACTTAGCCATCTGCAGTGCTCTGAAAGAGACAGTGATGGAAGGATATTTGCTCAATGACTGAAAGAGACGTTTGGGTCTCAACCTCATGTAGTGCATTGACATATAGAGACAGAACACAGCTGTGTGACCTGCCTCCTACAGCACTATGAAGGAGGCACTGAAGGCACCTTTGGTCCTCAGCCCCTGGAGCACTCTGATCACTGGACTACAGATAACTTAGTGTGTAATCTTCATGAAGCACTCTGACTGAGAGTCTAGAAGGCCATGTTGGGTCTTGTCCCCTAGTGGCACTCAGATGGGCTGAAGACACTATAGATTCTCTTTCTCCTGCAGCACGCTGATTGAGTGATTGAAGGCTATGCTGGGTCTCAGCCATCTGCAGCAGTGAAGAAGGGACTGAAGACTGCTGTTAACACTGGGACTTACAGATAAGACACCACTGTGTCGTCTTATCATGCTGCTGTGCTCTAACGATATACTGGAGACAACTCTGGGTCTCAGCCTACTTCAGCACTCAGAAAGAGAGTCTGAAGACACCACTGGAAGTAACACAGACACAGTGCTCACACAGGGTGTCTAAAGACACTGGGGTATCAGCTCTACAATGCTCTGATGAAGGGACTGAGGACACTTTTAGTTCCCATGTCTTGTAGCACTATGTCTTAGAGACTAAAAATATTGTTCTATCACATTCTACTTCACACTGGTGTTGAGGAACAGAAGGCACAGTGATTCTTAGCCTTGTGCAGCATACTGATGAAGGACTGAAGTCACTATTTGGTCTCACCCACATGCTTAGCTCTGGCAGAGACACTGAAGACAATGTTCCATCTCAGACAATGTTTCATCTTCATGAAGAGACTGAAGATAGCATTGTGTCTCAACCATCTCCAGTGATCTATGAGAAGAAATAAAGACACCATTTGTTCTCAGGTTCATGCAATGCTCTGTCCTAGGGACAAAAAAAGCTATTGGTTCTTTAGTGGCTGCAGCGACCTATTGCAGGGATCATTTTTTTTTTCCAGACATCTGCAGTGCTGCAATTGATGGGACAGAGGTCAGAGTGGCATGCAGCCTTCTGCAGTGCTATGATGGAGGTCCTGAAGGCACCATTCGATCACATACTCCTGCTGAGCTATGACTGTGGGACCAGAGACCATATGGTTTCCCAGCCCCTGGAGTGCACTGAGAGAGTATTGGAGACAGTTTTGTTTCACCTTTTCAGCGACCTGACAGAGGTACTGGAGACACAGTTGGTTCCCAGCATCCTTAAAAATCAGATGGAAGGCATGAAGACATTACTGGGTCTCAGCTTCTTGCAATCCTCTGATGGAAACACTAAAAACACTGTTGTGTCTCAGCTTCTCACAGCACTCTTATGGGTTGTACGTAGGCACATAGGTCTTAGCCTCATTCAGTGTTCTGATGAAGGGACAGAAGACACCATTGAGTATCAGCTTCCTTCACTGGTCCACGATGGCTGAAGACAGTACTGCTTCTCAGGATCCCACAGCACTCTCTCAGTGGGCCCTAAGACACCACTGGTTCTCACCTGCTGTAGCATTCTAATGCTTTGGACTGAAGACACCATTCAGCCTTAGACTTCTCCAGCATTTTGCACAGGTTCACCCAGCACTCTCTCCCAGGGATCTGAGACTCATTTGTATCTCTGCCACATGCAGCGATGTAGATGAGGTCCTGAAGGTACCATTTGGTTTTAGACATCTGCACAGCTGTGATGAATGGGACTCACATCACTGTGGCTCACAGTCTTCTGCAGGGCTCAGATACAATGAAGACACTCTCGGAGCCCACTGCAATGCTGACAGAGCATTGAATGTGGGTCTGAGTCTTTCTACTCCAGCAACTGATCGAGAGACTTAAAGCAGCATTAGTTCTAAGTCTCCTGCAGCACTATGATGTGGGTCAGGAAGGCACTGTTCTGCCTCCCTCTCCTAATGGGCTATGGCGAAATGACCAGAGACCATATATTTGTTCAACATCCTGGGGTGTGCTGAGAGAGTTACTGGAAACTGCTGGGTTTCAATTCTCGCAGTGATCTAATGGAGGTACTGGAGACACAGTTGGTTCCCAGCCTCATTCAGAACTCAGATGGAGAAATGAAGACATCACTTTGTCTCAGCCTCTTGCAATGCTCCGATGGAAGCAATGAAGACACCTTTGTGTCTAATCCTTTCACAGGTGATGTGAAGACATGTTGGTCTCAGTTCCTTCAATGTTATGATGAAGGGACTGATGACACCATTGGGGTCAGCTTCCTTGAGTGGTCTATGCTGGCCCGAAGGCACCGCTGCTTCTCAGTATTCTACAGCTCTCTCTCTCTTTTGGCCCTAAAACACCATTTGTTCTCATCCCTCTGCAACTGGCTAATGGTTTGGACTGAAGACACCATTCAGCCATAGACTTCTGCAGCACTCTGTGCAGGGTCTGAATACACCATGGCTCTTATCCTCTTGTAGCACTCTGAGGGAGGGACTGCAAGGGCTAAGCCCTCTGAAGTGTTCTGACAGAGGGAGTGAAGACATTTTTGTGTCACAGCACCCTCATCAGCACCCTGAGTCCTGTAATGAAGACACTGTTGGATCTCAGCCTACTACAGTGCTCTAGTAAAAGGACTGTAGACAATATTGGTTGCCATTCTCATGTTAAGTGCTGATGGAGGTACTGAAGTCACAGTAGGACCCAGGCCCCTGAATCCTCTGACAAAGGTATTGCAGGCACTGTTTATCCTCAGCCATGTGCAGCGCTCTGGTGGGGAGAAGGAGACATCATTGTGTCTCACTCTTCTGCAGTGAAGTGAGGTAGGTGCAGTTGACAAGATGGCATCTCAGCCTCCCGCAAGGCTCTCTTGGAAGGGCTAAAGTCTACTTGGGGTGCCAGGCTTCTGCAGGGCTGAGATTAAGGAACTGAAGGGAGCATTACTTCTCAGCTTCCTGCACTGCTCTGCATGACACAATGAAGTCAACATTTGTTCACAGCCTCTTTTAAGAAAATATGTTTTACTGATTATGCTATTACAGTTGTCTCATTTCCCCCCTTCATTCCCCTCTCCACCCTCCATACCCTCTCCCACCCACAGCCCCCTCCTTTAGTTCATGTCCATGTGTCACAAGTTCTTTAGCCTCTACATTTCCCATAGTATTCTTGCCCCCCCCCTGTCTATTTTCTACCTACCATCTATGCTACTTATTCTCTGTACCTTTTCCCCCTCTCTCCTCCTCCCACTCTCCTGTTGCTAACCACAGCCTCGTGCATTGCTCTGATGAGGGACTGAAGTCACCATTTGGTGAGACTTCTGCACTTTCCATTTGGTTGGTCTGAAGACTGTGAGCATATTCTACTCCTTCAGAAATCTGGAGGAGGAACAGAAGCCTCTGTTGTGTCTCAGCCCCCTGAAGCTTTGCCTCTCTGACAGAGGCACAGAACTAAGCTTTGGGACTCAGTGTTTTCCAGCAAAGTGATGGAGGGAGTGAAGGTACACATGGATGTAGCTGCCTGTGGCACTCTGGTAGCCAGACTGGAGACACCACAGGGTCTGAAGTTCCTGAACCACAGTGACTGAAGTTCTTAAGGAGCCTTCTGTTCTCAGATGCAGTGGGCTGATGGAAGCAGTGAAGACACAATAGGTACTCATCCTCCAGAACAGCACTGATGGGAGTTCTAAAGACAGTTTGGTCTCGACCTCCTACACACCCTATCCGAAGGACTGAGGACTGTTGCTTCTCAACATTCAGATGATCTGTCACAGGCAGGGTACTCAGCTTTGGTGCTCAGCCTTGTAGAGAGCTCGGGTGGAAGGACTGAAGACTCTCTTGGTCTCAGCCTATTGTAGCACTCTGTAGGTGGAACTGAACACTTTTCATTCTCAGCCTTCCACAATGCTCCTCAGGGGTACTGCAGAAAGAGTTTTGTCCGCCTGTGGCACTCTGGTAGCCAGACTGGAGACACCACAGGGTCTAAAGTTCCTGAACCACAGCGACCGACCAAAATTCTTAAGGCGCTGTTAGCTCTCAGCTGCAGTGGCCTGATGGAAGCAGTGTAGACAATATAGGTACTCATACTCCAGAACACTGATGGGAGTTCGGAGTTCTCTACCAGGAGGATGAAGGCAAAATTGGTTCTCAGCCTCCTGTAGCCCTCTTAAGGACAGGCTGAGAAAAACATCCCCTCTCAGGCTCCTGCTGCACTCTGATGGAAGTATGGAAATTGCTATTTGTTCTCATTCAACTACAGTGTTCTGCTGAAGTAGTGAAGAAATTGTTGTGTTCCACATGCTGAATGCTCTGATGGTAGTACTGAAGACGCCTCTGTGTGTCAGCCAGCTGCATCACCTCAATTAAGCAGCTGAAGCCAACACTGGTTCACCCATGGCAGTGCTCCATAGCAGGGACTGAAGACACTGTTGTTCCTCAACCTGCTACAGAGCCTGCATGAGGGACTGAAGAAAACATTCAACCCAGCCTCCTGCAGCACTCCAACAGTGGTAGTGAACTCACCATAGGATCTCAGCCTCTTGTAACACACTTTCTAACGAATCTAAGACACTGTGAGGAATCTGCCTACTCCACCAGGCTGGTGGAGGAACTGAGATGTCATTGGTCCTCGGCATCCTGCACCACTCTGATAGGAGAGAATGAAGATGACTTTGCATCTTAACCTCCTGATGTGCTCTGATGGAGGCACTGAAGACACTTGATTTACAGACTACTGCAGAGCTCTTTTAGAGGGAATGATGACACTGCAGTGTGTCATCCAATTGCAGCACTCTGATGGAGGGATTGGAGATGCCATTTAATCTCAGGCTCCTACAGACCACTGATAGAGACTGAATACTTAATTGGTACTTGACTTTCTGAAGCTTTCTGATGGATGGGCTGAGATAGGTTTGTTTCTCATCCTCCACCCAAGCTCTCATGGATTGAGGAAAAACATTGCTGGGTTGAAGCATCCTGCAGCACTCTGATATAGAGCTGAAGACATTTTTGGTACTCTGTCTCCTGCGCCACACTGAAAAACAGCAATAGACATCTTTGGGTCTCAAGCAACTGCAGCACTCTGTGGTAGGATAATACAACATGGCATCAAACCTCCTGTTGTTCTACAAGTAAAACAGTAGACAAAATTAAGTCTCAGCCTCCTGCAGCTACCTGAAAAAGAGACTGAAGAAATCATTGGGTCTCTGTCTCCTACGGCACACTAATGGAGTGATCTAAGGTAACATTGGGAGTTATGTTCCTGTAATGTTCTGATGGGGAGACCAAAAACACCATGTATGTCATCTTCATGCAGCACTCTATTGAGGACCTCAAGACAACATGGGTTCTCAAGCTTCTGCAGTGCTCTGAGGTAATTAAGAAAGACACCGATGGTTCTCCATCTCCTGCAGTATTCTCATGGAGGGACTGAATATGCCGTTGCATCTCACCTCTTGCAGTACAGCAATGAAGGTACTTAACACCCTCGGTTCTCTATGTCTTTCGATACATTGTTGGAAGGACTGAAGACACATTTCAGTCTCTGCATCTTGCAGCATCCTAAAGTGTGTTGAAGATGCCTTGGTGATCAGCTTCCTGCCATGCACTGATGGAGGAACTGAAGACACCATTATTCTGTCACAGCCTGGTACAGCTCTCTGATGGAGTGGAGGCAACTTTGTTTTTTGCCTCCTTTCGTGCTGCAATAGGGGGTCTGCACAAACTGTGGGTCTCCACATCCTGCTGCATTCAGTGCGATGAACGTAAGACTCAGATGGTTCTCAGCACTGGCAGCACTCAGACAGAAGGTCTGAGGCAACATTGAGTATCAAACTCTTGCAGCACTCTGATATAGGGACTGAAGTCTATGTTTTGTTGCAGCCTCCTGTAGTGCTGCGATGGAGGAATTGAAGATTATATTGAGTCAAGCCTTCTGAAGCACTGGGATTAAGTGACTGTGGGTTCCACTGAATCTCAGCTTTTTGCAGTGCTCTAATGGAGGGTCTGTGGACACCTTTGGGTCTCAGCCTCTCCAGGGTGATAAGAGAACAACAGTGGATACCATTGGTTCTCAGCTTCACTCAGCACACACACAGAGGAAGTGAAGACATTGCTGAGACTCAGCCACCTGAACCTCTTAACTGTGGGACTGAAGACACAACTGCATCTCGGGCTCCCACAGAGCTCTGATGGGGAGCCTGGGGATACATGGGTCCCAGCCTTTTGCAATGCTCAGACAATGGAATAGAAGAGACCACTGGGTCTCAGCTTTCTTCAGAGGTCTGAAGGAGGGACTGAAGTCACCATTGATATCACTGTCCTGCAGCACTCTGTTGGATTACCTGAGACAATATTGTGTCTCAGCTTCAGAAGGCAGGACTGAAGACAACCTCTGCTCTCAGACTCTATGGCAGTATGATAGAGTGACCAAAGACACTCTGGGTCTTAGCCTTCTGTAGCACTCTGATGGAGACTGTGAAAACACTTTTGGGTCTCAACCTCCTGTAGCATGCTGACCTAGGGAAATAATGCAACTGTGTGAACCAGTCTCCTCCTCCAGCAATATGAAGGAAGAATGGAAGGCTTGTTTGAGCCTTAGATCCAGGTAGCATTCTTATCACTTGGCTACAGACAACATTGTGTAATCCTCATGCATCACTCCGAGAGACTGAAGACCTCATTGGGTCTAGGCTATTAGCAGCATTCTGATGGAAGGACTGAAGACACCATACGGTCTCACCCTTTTTCAGCATGCCAATTGAGTGAGTGGAGACTAGGTTGGGTCTCGGCCTTCTGCAGGCTGTAGAGGAGGAATTGAAGACAAGAGCAGCACCGAGATTCAGGGTATGAAGGCACCAGTATTTCTTATCTTTCTGCAGTGCTCTTACAGTTGACTGCTGAAAACTTTATATCTCAGCCAACTTCACCTTTCAGAATGACGGGCTGAACACACCATCGGGAGCCACACTACCACAGGACTCACATGTGGTGTCTGAAGACCTTGGAGAATCAGCTCTGCAATACTCTGATGAAGGGACCAAAAAAATGTTCGTTCTCAAATCCTGAAGCACTGTGTCTTAGGGACTGGAGACATTGTTTTGTCACAGCTTGCTACAGCACTGGGATTGAGTGACAGAAGACACAGTGGATCTCAGCCTCAAGCCAAGAACTGATGAGGGACTGAAGTCCCTGGAGTCTCCAGTGGAGACACTGAAGATACTGTTTCATCTCAGTCTCCTGCAGCACTCCAATGGTTGAAGTGAAGACAAAGCTGTATTTCACCCCACAGTTACCTGACAGAGGGAATGAAGACACCTGTGTTTCTCAGCCTCCTGCAGTGCACTCAGTAGGGGATGAATGAACCACTTATCTCAGCCTCCAAAGCTCCTGATGGAGGGCCTGAAGACCCCATTGAGTCTCAACACCCTGCAGCACTCTAACGATGGGAGTGAAGACAGCATTTGGTATTAGTTTCCTTCAGGGTTTTTTGATGGAAGTGCTGAAGACACCCTGGTGCCTGTGGCTCATGCAGCAATCTGATTGAAGTATTGTAGCGCCATGGGGTCCAAATCTCCTATGGCATTTGAAGGAAAGCTGAGACACCAGGGGTCTCTGTCTCCTACAGGACTGAGTTAGGATGAATGAAGACACTGAGTCTCAGTCTCCTCAAAGCTGGGATGAAGGGACTGAGACTCTATTGTGTTTCAGCTATCTCCAGGGATCTAAGAGAGGGACTGAAGACACAGTTTTCAGGTTCATGCAGCGTTCTGTCCTAGGGACCTAAGACACCATTAGGTCTCTGCTTTCTGCAGCATTGAAGGTACTGAAGGTACCATTTAGTTTAGACATCTGCAGCTCTGGAATGGATGGGATGAAGAGCACCATTGAATGCAGCCTACTAAAAGGTTCAGTTATCCCTACTAAGGCAGGTCTGAAGACACTCTCAGAGACTCCTATACTGCTCTGACTGAGCACTGAATGTGATTTCACTTGTCATCCTACTCCAGGAACTCATTGGGAGACAGAAAGCAGCAATGGCTCTCAGCCTCCTGTAGTGCTATGCTGGAGGTCCTGAAGGCACCATTTTGTCTCATCTTCCTGCTGGACAATGATGCAGGTACCAGAGTCCATATGAGAGTCTTAACATTCTGGAGTGCACTGAAAGAGTTACTGGAGACACAGTTGGTTTCCAGCCTCCTTCAGAACTTGGACGGAAGGAATGGAGGCTTTATGCCATCACGACCTTTTCCAATCCTTGGACAAAAGCACCGGAGAAACAGTTGTGCCTAAGCCTCCCACAGTGCTCTTATAGTTAGATGATGGCACTTGGGTGTCAGCTTCCTTCAATATTCTGATGAAGGGACCAAAGACAAAGTTAAGAGTGAGCTTCCTTCAGTGGTCCATGCTGGGCTGAAGACAGCGCTGCCTCTCAGGGCTCTCAGTTGACGTTATGACACCACTGGTTCTCAGCCCCCTGGAGCTCTCTAATGGTTTGAAATGAAGAAAGCATTAGGCCTCAGACTTCAGGAGTACTCTGTGCAGGGTCTGAATACACCATGACTCTTGGCCTACTGTAGCACTCTCAGGGAGGGACTACAGCCACTCAGGCTTCTGAAGTGCTCTGACAGAAGACTGAAGACATTTTTGTGCCACAGCACCCTCATAGGCATCCTCACTCTTGGAATGAAGACAATGCTCTTGTAGAAGGAGTGTAGACAATGTTGGTTTTCAATCTCATGCAACATGCTGATGGACGTATGAAGACACAGGTCTCAGCTTCCTGGATGCTCTGATGAAGGTACTACAGACACTGTTTTTTTTTCCAGCCTCCTGCAGAGGTCTGGTAGGGGGAAGGAGACATCACTGGGTCTCAGTCTTCTGCAGCGAGGTGGGGGAGAGTCAGCTAACAGGGCAGCTCTCATCCTACTGCAGGGCTCTCTTGAAAGGACTAAAGGTTACCTGGGTTGCTCACCTTCTGCAGTGCTGAGATAAAGAGACTGAAGACTGAATTACCTCTAAGCCTCATGCAGTGCTCCACTAGACACTTAAGTCCAGATTTGTTCACAGCCTCTTGCATTGCTCTAGTGAGAGACTGAAGTTAGCAATTGTTTAGCTTTCTGCAGCTTCCAGCTGGAGGAACTGAAGACAAAGTTCATCTTAGCCTCCTCCACCATCCTGGTAGAAGGGACTGTTGGGTATCAGCCTCATACACCTCTCTAATAGAGGCATATAACTCAGCTTTGGGACTGATCCTTTTCCACCAATTAGATTGAGGGAATTAAAATACATTTGGAAGAAGCTGCCTCTGGAATTTGGGTAGCCAACTGGAGACTCCAGAGGGTCTCAAGTTCTTGGAAAACACTGGCTTAATTTCTGAAGGAGCCATTAGTTCTGACTCTGCTGCACAGCTCTAATGGAAGCATTACTGACACTGTAGGATTTCATCTTCCTGAAAGGCATTCACTGAAGGTGTGAAGACACAGTTGGTCCCAAACCTCCTGCACGCTCTCTTGGAAGAACTGAGGACTGTTGCTTCTCAACCTCTGGTAGTTCTCTGTCACAAGGAGGGTACACAGCTTTAGTAATGAGCCTTGTGCAGAGCTCTCATGGAAGGACAGAAGACGTTGATCTCAGCCTATTGTAGCACTCTGTAGAGGAAATGAACACACTGTTGATTCTCAGCCTTCAACAGAGGTATTTGGAGATACTGAAGAAAGGATTGTGTCTCGTTTCCTGTAATTCTCTACCAATAGGATGAAGGCAACATTGGGTCTCAGCCTCCTGTAGCCCTCTTAAAGTAGGACTGAAGTGAGAGGAGGAGTGTAAGATGGCTGTGAGATAGGTGGGAACAGAGTCCATTTCCCCAGGGAACAGGTGGAACACCTAGCCGATCTTCTGGGGAATAGAGTGAACAGCCAATGGTATCCCAGCATATATAAAGGCCAGAGGTCAATATTGTAGAGGACATTGTGGGGGGGAAAAACTGTATGGAGATTGCTTTGGGATGGTAAGGTTTCGGAATCAGTAAGGATCAGCTGCAGCCCAGGCCTGGCAACGGCTGGGTCTCCTACTGGATTCTTGGAAGGGAGCCAAGTCAACAGCTGCCTCTCCTCCCAAACAAGGAGGATAGAGTGGCACCAGGATGGAGCTGGATGTTTGATGTGGCTGGGGTGAATAAAGACAAAGTAACTGACACACAGAGGCAGTGTTCACCCTCTGAGACTTTGCCATCTGGGTCATTGCCAGAGAAATTGGTGAGCCTGGTGACACCTGGAGAAGGGACAAGAATTGGACCATGATGCACCCTGAGGTTGATAGTCTCCAGTCTGATTGGAAAGTTGTGCAGTGTGAGAAGCCATGGACCAGACAGCTTCACAGGAGAATTTTACAAAGGATTTAGGGGAGAACTAACCCCTATCCTTCACAGATTATTCCAAAAAATTCAAAAAGATGGAAGACTTCCAAACTCTTTTTATGAAGCCAGCATCATTCTAATCCCAAAAACAGATAAAGACACAACAAAGAAAGAAAACTTCAGGCCAGTATTGCTGATGAACATAGATGACAAACTCCTCAACAAAATATTGGCAAACCGCATCCAGCAACACATTAAAAATATCACACATTATGATCAAGTGGGATTCATCCCAGGGATGTAAGGGTGGTACAATATTCCCAAATCAATTATTGTAATACATCACTTAAACACAAAAAATGACAAAAATCACTTGATCATATCAATAGATGCAGAAAAAACATTTCATAAGGTACAGAACCCTTTTATTATAAAAACACCAAGCAAAGTGGGAGTAGAGGGAGCATTCTTTAACATAATAAAGGCCATATATGAGACACCTACAGCCAACATCATACTCAATGGACAAAAACTTAGACCTTTCCTACTAAGATCAGGAACAAGTCAAGGATGTCTGCTTTCACCATAGTGTAGATGCCTTCCTATTCAACATAGTATTGGAAGTCCTAGCCACAGAAATCAGAAAAGAAATAAAAGGCATCCAAATTGGAAAGAAGGAAGCAAAATTGTCACTGTTTTCAGAAGACATGATAGTGTACATAGAAAATCCTATAGATGTCACCAAAAACCTACTCAACCTAATAAGTGAATTTGCCAAACAACGGGATACAAAGTCAAATTTCAGGAACCAAATGCTTTGTTGTACACAATAAAATAAAATACCAGAAACAGAAATCAGGGGAAAAATCACATTTGATATTGCAAAAAGAAAAATAAAATACCTAGGGATAACCCTAACCAAGGATGTAAAAGACCTGTCCTCAGAAAACTACATAGCACTGAACAAAGAAATTAAGGAAGACACACAAAACAATGGAAGCATGCACCATTTGAAGAATTGGAAGAATTAACATCATCAAAAGTTCCATACTACCTCAAGCAATCTATACATTCATTGCAACCCCTACTAAGGTACCAATGACTTGTTTCACAGACATAGAACAAACATTTCAGAAGCTTATATGGAAACATAAATGACCCCCAAGTAGCTGAAGCAATTTTGTGAAAGAAGAACAAAGTAGGAGGGACCACAATGCCTGATATCAAACTGTATTACAAGACCACTGTAATCAAAACAGCCTGGTAGTGACACAAGCACAGACATATAGACCAACAGAATAGAACAGAGAGCCCAGAAATAAACCTAAGTCTCTAGGGTCAATTAACATTTGACAAAGGGGAAAGAAATATAAAATGGAGTAAAAATGGTCTCTTTAACAAATGGTGTTGGGAGATCTGGACAGCTACATGCAAAAAATATAAATAAAACCTGATCATCAACTTACACCATACACAAAAAATAAATTCAACGTGGATAAAAGACTTAAATATAAGTTGTGATTCCATAAAAGTCATAGAGAAGAGAAAATGACAGTGAGGTAGGTGGAAGCAGAATCCACCTCAATGCATGAGTGAAACACCAAGCTGATCTTCTGAAGAACAAAGGAAACAGCCAATGGTATTACAGAATATATGAAGATTGGAGACCAAAAATTATAGAGGACATCGAAAAAATGAGACAGTAAGGAGAGTGCTTAAGGACAATAAGGTCCTGGGGACCAGCACAGGGACCAGGGTGGCTGCAGCCCCAGGCCCCACACCCTCTGGGTCTGCTTCAAGATTCTTGGGGAAGAGCCAGGCTGGGCTGTATGAGAGGCCAGCTGCTTCTTTGGACTGAGGAGGAAGGCTTGAATAGGGGGAATTTTTCTAGAAGAAAAAGAGAACAAAAGATGGATTCTACAAATGTTTAGGGAATTCTTGGCAGCAGCTGCCCACCTCCAGCACCCTTAGCTCTGCAGTCCTGGATGCGTGTGCACCTGACGTGTACTGAGGGTGGCCACCCATGCCCACCCCCCAAGCACCTGGGACGGTGCACAACAGGTCCAGCCAGCAGGCCCTGCCTGTGCACACAGCTGAAGGACCGGGGATGGTGTGCACCATCTGAGGTCCACAGCTACCTGTCTGCACTAACGATGAAGACACCAGGGACAGAGCACCTCCCACCTGGCCCCCAGAGCTTTGCAGGGCCAACTGGCTCTCTAGGAGGAGGGCAGAAGAGCCCCACAGAGAAGAACTGCAGTCCCTAGAAAAAATCTTGACTCAGTGAGAGGTCTGAACTACCCTGAAGGGGCACTAAACAGTCCCTAGAATCTAGGACAGCAAGGAGCAAGAAGGTGGTGTGTGAGTTGGCCCTAACTGGTTCACCTCAAGGACAGCATAACTGGTAGATTAAAGGCCTAGGCTGGGCACAGAAGGGCTCTGAGGAACTGAGCTGGAGACTGCACAACAGCAAAAAGTGCAGCTCAGGAAGGGAGAAAAGCTAAACCAATCCCTCCTTGGCCTGAGGCAGCCAGGAAGACCAGCAGACCTGGCCTGACTGGTTTAAAGCCACCAGAAGACTTTTTTCAAAATTCCTTCTTCCTTTCTGTCCTTCTTCCCTTTTTTATTTCTTCTTTCTTCCTTCTTTTGTTTAATTTTAATTTTTAATTCCTTCTTTTTTATTCCTTATTCCTTTCTTTCCTTCTTTATTCCTTCTTTCTTCCTTCATTTTTAAAATTCTTCCTTTCCTTCTCACTCTCTTTTTTCTCCTTCCTTTCTTCCTTCCATCCTTCCTTCCTTCACTTTCTGTTTTAATTTTTTCTCTCTTCCTTCATTACCTTTTTTTCTTCTTTTCTTTTTCTTTTTCCACAAGTGAGACAATAACACCTGGGGTGGAGGAAAGACAAGAGTTACACCCAAACACGGGTCATCCCAACATCAGAGACAGTGAGACAAGTTTCACTTCCTACTACAGAGAACTTTCAAAGTGGGAATGGTGAACGCCAGTACCCTGTTGGAAGAGGAAACGCACAAATAAAGGAACCACCAAGAGACAAAAATGGAAGAAGGTGAAAGAGGGAGTTGAGGCCACACTAATCTCAGTCCAGGACTGATCTGCAAATAAAACTAAATGGTGGAGGAATTACTCAGAACAAACAACTGACAAGAGTGATAGAGAAGCCTCAAAACCTGTACACACAGAAGAATCAGAGTCCACACAGCCTGTCCACATCTGCACAACAGAATACAAGATGTGGTGAATAAAGTGAAACTCAGTTAACCAGCTAGAGGGAAAGACCCACTAAAGAAAGACTCAACAATGATCAAAACCCAAAGACATACAGAGAGCCAACATAAATGACAGCCCAAAACCAGTCAGCTCAGGAGATTAAGGAGACTGCACCACTGATTCTCACAGGTCACCTACCATATAAACTCACACCATAAGCCCAGGGAATGAGAACATGTCAATTTAAGAAAAAGAGGCTAATAAGAAAAGTCTCATAAATAATTGGAAGACAAAGAAACAATCCCCAACCGAAAGGAAAGGAGGAAGCCTCAGAAAGAATGCTAAATGAAATAGAGGCAACTCAACTATTAGATACTGAGTTCAGAGCAATGGTTATCATGAAGCTCAATGAGCTCACAGAGAATTACCAAAAACTACGGGGAAACTACAATGAACTCACTGCAAACTATATCAACATGAAAAAAAAATAGAAACTATCAACAAGGGCCAAGAGGAAATGAAGGATACAATTTCTGAACTGAAGAACACAATAGAAGGAATCAAAAGCAAACTTGATGAAGCAGAGGATTGGATCAGTGAGCTGGAGGAGAAGGAAAAAGAAAACACCCAGAAAAAGCAAGAAAAGGAAAAGAGGCTTGGGAAGAATGAAGAGGGATTAAGGGAAATGCAGCAAAACATGAAACGTAATAATATCTGTATAATAGGGATACCAGAGGGAGAAGAACAGCAAGGGATAGAAAACCCATTTGAAAAAGTAATGAGGAAAAATTCCCTAATTTGATGAGAGAAAAAGTCACACAAATCCAGGAAACACAGAGTCCCAATCAAGAGAAACCCAAAGACTCCCACTTCAAGATACATCGTTAAAAAATGGCAAAATTCCAAGACAAAGACAGAATCTTAAAGGCAGCAAAGAAGAAACCGGAAGTAACATACAAGGGAGACCCAAAAGTTAGCAGCTGACTTCTCAAATGGAAATGCTCAAGCTAGAAGAGAATGGCAAGAAATACCCCAAGTAATGAGAGCCAGAGGCCTGCAACCAAGCCTACTTTACCCAGCAAGGCTCTCAATCAAGTTGGAAGGCTAAACAAGGAGCTTTCCAGACAAAAGAAGTCTAAAGGAATACACCTCCACCAAACCAGCTTTGCAGGAGATGCTAAGGGGACTGCTTTAAGGAAAGAAAGGAAAAATGGGAGAGAAAGGAACACAGGTATAAAAAATGGCAATGAATAAGTACCTATCAATAATAACCTTAAACAAATATGGATTAAATGCTCCAATCAAAAGACATAGAATAGCTGAATGGATAAGAAAACATGACCCACACATATGCTGCCTACAAGAGACCCACCTTAGGATGAAAGACCTTCACAGGCTGAAAGTGAAGGGCTGGAAACAAATTTTCCAAGCAAATGGGCAGGAAAAAAAGGTGGGGACCAATACTCATATCAGACAAAATAGACTTCAAAAAAAGGAACATAAAAGGAGACCCAGAAGGTCACTTCATAATACTTGAGGGAAGAATTCATCAAAAAGACATAAACATTGTAAATATATATGCAGCCAATAAAGGAGCACTGAAATACATAAAGAAAAATCTAGGAGGACTTTGAGAATGGTACTGACAGCAACAGTTATAGTGAAGATTTTAACACCCCACAGTCAAAAAAAGGACAGATCTTCCAAACAAAATATCAAAAAAGATATTGAGGCATTGAACAATGCCATAGATCAAATGAGCTTAGTCCCAAAGAAGCTAAATACACATTCTTTTCAAATGCACATGGAACATTTTCAAAGATAGACTACACGATAGGACATAAAACAAGCCTCAACAAATTCAAAAAATTTAAAATAATATCAAAATTTTTCTCTGACCAAAAAGGGCCACAACTAGAAACCAACCCCAGACAACAACAACAAAAACCTGAAACACTCAAAATCATGGAGGTTGAATAGCATGCTATTAAACAGTAGATAAGTCAAGAATGAGATTAGGGAATAAATCAAAAAATATCTGGAAACAAATGAAAAATGAACTCACAACAACCCAAAACTTATGAGACACAGTGAAGGCAATCCTGAGAGGAAAGAACCTACCCTACAGGCATACCTTTCAGATAGAAACATTTCAAACAAATGGCCTAACCCTACACCTACAAGAACTTGAGGAACAACAAAAATAGCCCAGAGCAGTTAGAAGAACAGAAATAACCAAGATCACAGCAGAAGTAAATGACACAGAGACTAAAAACACAATTTTAAAGATCAATAAATCCAGGAGCTTGTTCTTTCAAAAGATAAACAAAATCGACAAGCCTTTAAGCAGATTTATCAAGAAAAAGAAAGGGGAGAGATAACAGTAAACAATCAGAAATGAAAGAAGAGATTACAACTGATACCACAGAAATACAAAGGATTGTGTGAAATTACTAAGAAGAACTGTAGGCCAAGAAATATGAAAATCTAGGTGAAATGGACAAATTTCTAGAAAAATATAGTCTTCCAAAATTCAATGAAGAAGCAGAAAGCCTGAATAGACTTTAACAGCAGATGATATTGAATAAATATCAAAAAATATTTAAAAAGTAGTAAAAAAAAACTCCTGACACACAAAAGCCTAGACCAAATGGTTTCATAGGAGAATTCTCCAAAGCATTTAACAAGAGCTAACCCCTATCCTTCACAGAACATTCCAAAAAATCCCAAATGATGGAAGACTCCCAAACTCTTTTAAAAGGCCAGCATCATCCTAATCCCAAAGCAGATGAAGACACACACACACACACACACAGAAAACTTCACACCAATATTGCTGATGAACATAGATGCTAAATTCCTCAACAAAATACTGGCAAACTGCATCCAACAATACATTAAAAAGATCATGCACCAGGACCAAGTGGGATTCATCCCAGAGATACAAGGATGGTATAATATTCCCAAAGCAATAAGTGTGGTATATCACATAAACAGAAGGAAAAACAAAAATCAAATGATCATGTCAATAGATGCAAAAAAAGCATTAGATAAAGTATGACACTCATTTATGATGAAAACATTCAGAAAAGGGGTACCAGAGGGAGCATTCCTCAATATAATAAAAGTCATATACAAGAAACCTAGAGTCAACCTCACACTCAGTGCGCAAAAACTAAAATCTTTTCCTCTAAAACCAAGAACAAGACAAGGTTATCAACTTTCACCAGTTCTATTCAACATAGTATTGGAAGTTTTAGCCACAGGATATCAGACAAAAAAAAGGAAATAAAAGGCATCTAAATTGGAAAGGAATAAGCAAAACTGTCATTGTTTGCCTTAGACATGATAGTGTAAATAGAAAATGATATCGACTCCACCAAAAAATTGCTCAACCTAATAAATAAATTTGGCACAACAGTGGGATACAAAGTCAATATCCAGGAATCAAAAGGATTTGTGTATACCAAAAATAAAACATCAGAAGCAGAAATCAGGAAAAATCCCATTTGATATAGCAACAAGAAAAATAAAATGCCTGGGAATAAACCTAATTGAGGAGGTAAAAGACCTGTACTCAGGAAACTTCACAATGCTGAAGAAAGAAATCAAGGAAGACACAAACAAATAGAAACATATACCGTGTTTGTGGATCAGAAAATTAATATCATGAAAAAGTCCATACTACCCAAAGCAATTTACAGATTCAATCCAATCTCTATTAAAGTACCAATGGCATATTTCACAGATATAGAACAAACACTTCAATAATTTATATGGAACCATAAATGACCCTGCATAGTTGCTGCAATTTTGAGAAAGAAGGGCAAAGTAGGAGGGATCACAATACCTGACACCAAACTGTGTTACAAGGCCACTGGAATCAAAATAGCCTGGTGCTGGCATAAAGTTAGACAGATAGGCCAATGGAACAGTGTAGGGGACCAGTTTGTTTCAGCCTGGCGAATGTGACTCAGCTCTGTATGGAAAACCTACAGAAGTGAAGTGGTGGGCAGGAACCAGACCTTCAAATCGAGTTTTCTGTGGGAATCAGTATGCAGAAAATGCATACTGATTGTTACGGCTTTCTCTTGCTAAAACTCCATCATCCTGGTCTAAAATAACGAATGTGTATCATCTATCTTCAAGGTAATTTCCAAAGGAAATTCACCCAGGGACAGAGCTAACCAGCTCACTGCCTTTTCCCTCCACAGGTTATTTCTATTTCCTTGATCGTACCTAAAATGTAGACAATAATATTCTATGTAATAGATAATAAATCTTCCTCTGATGTAAGCCCTGAGAAAAACAATAAAAGCCTGCCTAGGCAAGGGTCAGGGCCCTCTCCTCTTGAGGGAGTGGCCGAGGCACTCATAGGCTCTCTCTCCCCTTGAGAGAGTAGCCTTGCCGTTCCCTTTTTCTCCACAGGATTGCTGTTGTCTGTGCATTTATTTTCTCTTTCAGCCATGACAAGACAGAACTCTGCTGGCCAGAGTCCGCCACTTCTGGTGCCCAGAAACAGGGACATAGAGGCCATCAGCCATCGTAAAGGCTACTAGCCGTTGCGGTCAACACACCAATGTGTTTGGAATGTGCACAGCAGCTCAGGTAAGGGCCAACGACCCCAAGTGCTTTTCAGCAAGGTCATAGGGTGTGTTGTATTTTAAGGAAAAAGGGATATTTTTCCAAGATCGCCCTCTCTTGTGACCACACTCTCTTTAGTAAGCAGAAGCCTTGCTTGTTCTCTCTGGCAATCACTGCACCCCATGGGCACAGGTCAAGCATTTAAGAGCCACAAGGGTGCTCACCGCAACAAAGCTACCTGTGACAGGTTGAGTTGGATGTGGGCCAGGAAAGAACACTACGTTTCCTGCCAACTGTAAGCAAAAGCCCATATGAGAAGCACACTGTAAAAAACATTCACAAGCCCATCCCCATGGCACAAACCCCAGTCAGCTTTTAGGCTTGGGGGAAAGAGCGATGAATTTTCCTTTCAATTAGCTTTTTTTTAAATAAAAAATAAGCGCCTCTGTGATTTCTTTCTTTAAAAGCTGCCTTTTGCAGCCCTTTTGATTGTGCCTTTTCCCTCCAGCCTCCTATAAGCAGAAAAGCAGATAGTAAATGAGTGTTTCAGTTTCAGCTGGGCTCCAGAGATTGCTTTGAGAACTCAGTGTTAGTTACAGGATTGTTCACGAGTGTCTCAGCTTCTTGCCGAAAAACCAAATATAAGAGACATTCCTCCCTCTGGCTTGAGATCACAAGCATTCCTACATGAGTAGGGGCCTCATGGAGGTGTATGGGGTCAATCCCGAAGACATGCAGGGGTCTTACAGGGAATTCCAGTCACAGTAATTTAACTCTCTGCTAGGTCAGGAAGCACAGTATAAAGGTTGGTCACCTGGCACTTCAAGCCCTCCTCGTAGTCTTAGATGCATGGGAGAAAGCCGAAACCCATAAGCAGGGTTAGGGTACCGTGGACACCAGGTAACCCTCCCTGTCAGTTTTCACCAATAGTACATTTTTTACCCACCACACTGTACTCCCCAATAGCTAACTAGCTAGGGTTTAGTACAGTCTGCAGAGTCTGAAAGGGCAGAAACCAAAAGTAAAAATGGAACTTTTTAACAAGAATGGGCTCTCTAAAGAACAAGAGCAATGATTTATGCTAATTTAGCAGTTTTTTAAAAACTGTTTTTAAAACTGCTAAATATATCCCTGATAAGGGATCTTTAGACTTAGTCATTAATGGAAAAAAAAAAAGTTGGGCAGAAGTTGAAACAGGACCAGGTGGTGTGAGATAAAGGAGAGTGTATCACTCTTTCCTTTAGAGGATTTAATTTAAAAGTACTGCTTTGCTTGAATTTTATTTTTATCTCTGTTTTAAAAGTAACATCTCAGTCTCAAAATGTTTGGGTAAGTAGAATGAGATCTCTAATGTTATTACATCATACAGATTCTACTCAGAAAAAATTTAAGTTGACTATTTTTTTAAAAAAAGAAAAAGATTTCACTTCCCTCAGACAGCAAAAAATGCAGGAATGAAAACCATGAGAAAATGTGTCTTTTAACCATCCTGAATCCTCTTTCTGAAGGCCCAGGGACTGCTTCAGTCCTGGGAACAAACTTAGCATACTCCCTCCCTCTTCTGCAGTCTCTCTAAAATTTTCAAGGGCACTAGATAATGAGCCCACTTTTGAGCACATTCCAGAATACAATAATCACCAAAAATAAAAATAAAAAGTAAATGTATTCCAGTAGAGAAAGAAGTGTTTTTAAAAGTTATGAATTTTCAGGATGGGCAGGGCAGAACAAAATGGCGACTGAACTACAAACATTGTGGCTGAACTATACCCCAGAAAAGACCACTGATGTCAAACCAGGGCACAAGAGAAATTACCAATGATATGTTGCTGCTTTGTTTGGAGGGGACCAATCCCCAGCTCCCATGGAGAGAACCAACCAAGGTAAAACCCCACCATATTCTCTGCTCAGGCACAACTTTCCCAGCCCCGCAATG